>NC_086450.1:270932012-270984512 GCF_028390025.1 Pseudophryne corroboree | reverse complement strand
CCAAGCGCCCATTGTATTTAAAATGGCGCCGGGCACTAGGGGATAACCCCTTCAGTGCCGCGGCGGCCATTTTCCGCGTGGCTGGAGCCTCTCCGGCCACACTACCCATCAATCAAATTTCATATATTCATCTAAAAAAAGTGTCAAGGACCAGAATTTCTCTAATTTATGCATTGGAGCACCCAATATAACGGCGCGTCTACTGCCCTTTTATTACAATACATTACAAACGTATGTGATTTCTCCATTTTCATACAATTTTACATACACTGATTTTTAAACTCTGCAGTATTAGGGCCATGTTGCATATCTGATGAGCCGGTCATATATTCATTCAAAAATTACCTAATTTCTCAAAATAATCATTCTCTAAGCATGCATTACCCTAGCAGTTGTATACAGGTCACCTTAGGCTTCTGTGTCATTTTGGTAAATAAAATTGTCAAACACATATTACTTGATATGTTCTAAATTTCTGTATCTGTCATACTAAATGGGGTAATATTAGGGGATTCTGTACTGGAAAAAGACTTAGGGGTTCACATAGATAACAAATTAAGTAGCAGTACCCAAAGTAGGAGTGCAGCAAAGAAGGCAAATAAGATATTAGCATGCATAAAACGGGAATTGATGCAAGGGACGAGAGTATTATACTCCCATTATACTCCCATTATATAAATCACTAGTGAGGCCACATCTTGAATACTGTGTGCGATTTTGGGCACCATATTACAAAAAGGATATCCTGGAGCTAGAAAAGGTTCAGAGGCGGGCAACCAAACTAATCAAGGGCATGGAGATGCTGGAATACGAGGAAAGGCTTGCAAGGCTAGGCATGTTTACATTGGAAAAGAGAAGACTAAGAGGGGACATGATCAACCTCTACAAATATATAAGGGGTCAATACACACAGCTTGGGAGGGACCTGTTTTTTGTAAGATCAGCTCAGAGGACACGTGGTCACTCGCCTAGGTTAGAGGAGAGGAGTTTCTGCACATTGAAGCGAAAAGGTTTTTTCACAATAAGGACAATACGTGTTTGGAATTCCCTGCCTGAGAGAGTAGTAACAGCGGAGTCGGTCAACACCTTTAAGAATGGGTTAGATAAATTCCTATTGGATAAAGATATTCAGGGTTATGGTGCATAGTCATGCATTATAGTTAATATAACTAGTCCTAACATAAAAATAACTAGTCCTATAATAGGACTACATAGGAGACCACAAATAGGTTGAACTCGATGGACAATTGTCTTTTTTTTCAACCTTAGTTACTATGTTACTATCTCTGGAAGTATTATACTCTGACATCCTTTGATGGCTCCTTTTATTATTTTGGTTAAACATTTCTTTAAACTTTCATCCTCCTGTTCAACCAAAAGTCTCGACAGCATTTTCCGTGACCATGTTCTTAAACTGGTGGCTAGGTTCTTTCACATTTTGTTTTATATCCTAGACATAGATCATGTACTGTTATTTTATTTCTCTTTTATCTTTATTTCTCTGACGTCCTAGTGGATGCTGGGAACTCCGTAAGGACCATGGGGAATAGACGGGCTCCGCAGGAGACTGGGCACTCTAAGAAAGAATTAGGACTACTGGTGTGCACTGGCTCCTCCCTCTATGCCCCTCCTCCAGATCTCAGTTAGAATCTGTGCCCGGCTCGAGCTGGTTGCACACTAGGGGCTCTCCTGAGCTCCTAGTAAAGAAAGTATTTATTAGGTTTTTTATTTTCAGTGAGATCTGCTGGCAACAGACTCACTGCTACGAGGGACTTAGGGGAGAGAAGCGAACCTACCTGCTTGCAGCTAGCTTGGGCTTCTAGGCTACTGGACACCATTAGCTCCAGAGGTATCGAACACAGGCCCAGCCTCGGTCGTCCGGGGCCGCGCCGCCGTCCCCCTTGCAGAGCCAGAAGACAGAAGATTCCGAGGAGAAAATCGGCGGCTGAAGACTCAGGTCTTCATTAAGGTAGCGCACAGCACTGCAGCTGTGCGCCATTGCTCCCCATGCACACCACATACTCCGGTCACTGATGGGTGCAGGGCGCTGGGGGGGCGCCGCCGCCCTGGGCTGCAATTAGATTACCTTAAAAATGGCAAAAAACACATAATATAGTCTAATAAACTATATATGTGTAAAAATCCCCTGCCATAATATTAATAAAAGAGCGGGAGAAGTCCGCCGTGAAAGGGGCGGGGCTATCTCCCTCAGCACACTTGCGCCATTTTCTCTTCACAGTTCCGCTGGAAGACAGCTCCCCAGGCTCTCCCCTGCAGTTTCCAGGCTCAATAGGGTAAAAAAGAGAGGGGGGGCACTAAATTTAGGCGCAATACTGTGTATTATAGCTGCTATAGGGAAAATCACTTTGTGTAGTGTAAATCCCTGTGTTATATAGCGCTGTGGTGTGTGCTGGCATACTCTCTCTCTGTCTCCCCAAAGGACTTGGTGGGGTCCTGTCCTCAGTCGGAGCATTCCCTGTGTGTGTGCGGTGTGTCGGTACGGCTGTGTCGACATGTTTGATGAGGAGGCTTATGTGGAGGCAGAGCAGGTGCCGATAAATGTGATGTCACCCCCTGCGGGGTCGACACCAGAGTGGATGGATATGTGGAAGTTATTAACCGACAGTGTCAACTCCTTACATAAAAGGTTTGATGACATAACAGCTGTGGGACAGCCGGCTTCTCAGCCAGTGCCTGCCCAGGCGTCTCAAAGGCCATCAGGGGCTCAAAAACGCCCGCTACCTCAGATGGCAGACACAGATGTCGACACGGAGTCTGACTCCAGTGTCGACGATGACGAGACTAATGTACATTCCACTAAGGCTATCCGTTGCATGATTACGGCAATGAAAAATGTGTTGCACATTTCTGACATTAACCCAGGTACCACTAAAAAGGGTATTATGTTTGGGGAGAAAAAGCAACCAGTGGTTTTTCCCCCTTCAGATGAGTTAAATGAAGTGTGTGAAGAAGCGTGGGCTTCCCCCGATAAGAAACTAGTGATTTCTAAGAAGTTACTAATGGCGTACCCTTTCCCGCCAGAGGACAGGGTACGTTGGGAGACATCCCCGAGGGTGGATAAAGCGCTCACACGCTTGTCAAAAAAGGTGGCACTACCGTCTCAGGATACGGCCGCCTTAAAGGAGCCTGCGGATAGAAAGCAGGAGGCTATCCTGAAGTCTGTATATACACACTCGGGTACTATACTGAGACCTGCTATTGCTTCAGCATGGATGTGCAGTGCTGCAGCAGCGTGGTCTGATTCCCTGTCTGATAATATTGATTCCCTTGACAGGGACACTATATTGCTAACCATAGAGCATATTAAAGACGTAGTCTTATACATGAGAGATGCACAGAGGGATATTTGCCGGCTGGCATCTAGAATAAATGCAATGTCCATTTCTGCCAGGAGAGTATTATGGACTCGGCAGTGGACAGGTGATGCGGATTCTAAAAGGCACATGGAGGTTTTGCCTTACAAGGGTGAGGAATTGTTTGGGGATGGTCTCTCGGACCTCGTTTCCACAGCGACAGCTGGGAAGTCGACATTTTTACCCCAGGTTCGCTCACAGCCAAAGAAAGCACCGTATTATCAGACACAGTCCTTTCGGCCCCAGAAAGGCAAGCGGGTTAAAGGCGCGTCTTTTCTGCCCAGAGGCAGGGGTAGAGGGAAAAAGCTGCACCATACAGCCAGTTCCCAAGAACAGAAATCCTCCCCTGCTTCCACTAAATCCACCGCATGACGCTGGGGCTCCACTGGTGGGGGCCAGTCTCCGGAACTTCAGCGACCGGTGGGTTCGCTCACAGGTGGATCCCTGGGTTCTACAAGTGGTATCTCAGGGATACAAGCTGGAATTCGAGACGTCTCCCCCTCGCCGTTACCTCAAATCAGCCTTGCCAGCTACTCCCCCGGACAGGGAGGTGGTGCTGGCGGCAATTCACAAGCTGTTCCTCCAGTAGGTGATAATAAAAGTTCCCCTCCTTCAACAGGGCCGGGGTTACTATTCCACAATGTTTGTGGTACCGAAACCAGACGGTTCGGTGAGACCCATTCTAAATTTAAAATCCTTGAACACTTATATAAGAAGGTTCAAGTTCAAAATGGAATCGCTCAGGGCGGTTATTGCAAGCCTGGAAGAAGGGGATTACATGGTATCCCTGGACTTCAAGGATGCGTACCTGCATGTCCCCATTTACCCACCTCACCAGGTGTACCTCCGGTTTGTGGTACAAGACTGCCATTACCAATTCCAGACGTTGCCGTTTGGTCTGTCCACGGCACAGAGGAAATTTACCAAGGTAATGGCCGAAATGATGATACTCCTTCGAAAGAAGGGAGTTCTAATTATCCCATACTTGGACGATCTCCTTATAAAGGCGAGGTCCAGGGAGCAGTTGTTGGTCGGAGTAGCACTATCTCAGGAAGTGCTACAACAGCACGGCTGGATTCTGAATATTCCAAAGTCGCAGATGGTTCCTACGACGCGTCTGCTGTTCCTGGGTATGATTCTGGACACAGAACAGAAGAAGGTGTTTCTCCCGGAGGAGAAAGCCAAGGAGTTGTCATCTCTGGTCAGAGACCTCCTGAAACCGAAACAGGTGTCTGTGCATCACTGCACGCGAGTCCTGGGAAAGATGGTAGCTTCTTACGAGGCAGTTCCATTCGGCAGGTTCCATGCAAGGATCTTTCAGTGGGATCTGTTAGACAAGTGGTCCGGATCGCATCTTCAGATGCATCGGCTGATCACCCTGTCCCCGAGGGCCAGGGTGTCTCTGCTGTGGTGGCTGCAGAGTGCTCATCTTCTAGAGGGCCGCAGATTCGGCATACAGGACTGGGTCATGGTGACCACGGATGCAAGCCTCCGAGGTTGGGGGGCAGTCACGCAGGGAAGAAACTTCCAAGGACAATGGTCGAGTCAGGAGGCTTCCCTACACAGGCAAGACCCCTGCTTCAAAACCAGCTGGTGCTGATTCAGTCAGACAACATCACGGCGGTCGCCCCTGTAAACCGACAGGGCGGCACAAGTAGCAGGATGGCGATGGCAGAAGCCACAAGGATTCTCCGATGGGCGGAGAATCACGTGATAGCACTGTCAGCAGTGTTCATTCCGGGAGTGGACAACTGGGAAGCAGACTTCCTCAGCAGGCACGACCTCCACCCGGGAGAGTGGGGACTTCATCCAGAAGTCTTCCAACTGATTGTAAACTGTTGGGAAAGGCCACAGGTGGACATGATGGCGTCCCGCCTAAACAAAAAGCTAAAAAGATATTGCGCCAGGTCAAGGGACCCTCAGGCGATAGCTGTGGACGCTCTAGTGACACCGTGGGTGTACCAGTCGGTTTATGTGTTCCCTCCTCTTCCTCTCATACCAAAGGTGTTGAGGATAATAAGAAAGAGAGGAGTAAGAACTATACTCATCGTTCCGGATTGGCCAAGAAGGACTTGATACCCGGAACTACAAGAAATGATCTCAGAGGACCCTCGGCCTCTGCCTCTCAGACTGGACCTGCTACAGCAGGGGCCCTGTCTGTTCCAAGACTTACCGCGGCTGCGTTTGACGGCATGGCGGTTGAACGCCGGATACTGATGGAAAAGGGCATTCCGGATGAAGTCATTCCTACGCTGATAAAAGCTAGGAAAGATGTGACAGCAAAGCATTATCACCGCATATGGCAAAAATATGTTGCTTGGTGTGAGGCTATGAAGGCCCCCACAGAAGAATTTCAGCTGGGTCGATTTCTGCACTTCCTACAGTCAGGAGTGACTATGGGCCTAAAATTGGGATCCATTAAAGTCCAGATTTCGGCTCTGTCTATTTTCTTTCAAAAAGAACTGGCTTCACTGCCTGAAGTTCAGACGTTTGTTAAGGGAGTGCTGCATATTCAGCCCCCTTTTGTGCCCCCAGTGGCACCTTGGGATCTCAACGTGGTGTTGGATTTCCTAAAATCACATTGGTTTGAGCCACTTCAGACCGTGGAATTAAAATATCTAACGTGGAAAGTGGTCATGCTTTTGGCCTTGGCTTCGGCTAGGCGGGTGTCAGAATTGGCGGCTTTGTCCTGTAAAAGCCCCTATCTGATTTTCCATATGGACAGAGCAGAATTGAGGACGCGTCCCCAATTCCTCCCTAAGGTGGTATCAGCGTTTCATTTGAACCAACCTATTGTGGTGCCTGCGGCTACTCGGGACTTGGAGGCCTCCAAGTTGCTGGACGTAGTCCGGGCCCTGAAAATATGTTTCCAGGACGGCTAGAGTCAGAAAGACTGACTCGCTGTTTATCCTGCATGCACCCAACAAGCTGGGTGCTCCTGCTTCTAAGCAGACTATTGCTCGCTGGATCTGCTCCACGATTCAACTTGCACATTCTGCGGCTGGACTGCCGTATCCTAAATCAGTCAAAGCCCATTCCACGAGGAAGGTGGGCTCTTCTTGGGCGGCTGCCCGAGTGGTCTCGGCTTTACAACTTTGCCGAGCTGCTACCTGGTCGGGATCAAACACGTTTGCAAAATTCTACAAGTTTGATACCCTGGCTGAGGAGGACCTTGAGTTTGCTCATTCGGTGCTGCAGAGTCATCCGCACTCTCCCGCCCGTTTGGGAGCTTTGGTATAATGCCCATGGTCCTTACGGAGTTCCCAGCATCCACTAGGACGTCAGAGAAAATAAGAATTTACTCACCGGTAATTCTATTTCTCGTAGTCCGTAGTGGATGCTGGGCGCCCATCCCAAGTGCGGATTGTCTGCAATACTTGTATATAGTTATTGCCTAACTAAAGGGTTATTGTTATGAGCCATCTGTTCGTGAGGCTCAGTTATTATTCATACTGTTAACTGGGTATAGTATCACGAGTTGTACGGTGTGATTGGTGTGGCTGGTATGAGTCTTACCCGGGATTCCAAATCCTTTCCTTATTGTGTCAGCTCTTCCGGGCACAGTTTCCCTAATTGAGGTCTGGGGGACGGGCATAGAGGGAGGAGCCAGTGCACACCAGTAGTCCTAATTCTTAGAGTGCCCAGTCTCCTGCGGAGCCCGTCTATTCCCCATGGTCCTTACGGAGTTCCCAGCATCCACTACGGACTACGAGAAATAGAATTACCGGTGAGTAAATTCTTATTAATTGTAATTTTGTCTGTCCAAATTGTAATAACCTCATTAAACCAAAGAAAATGTTTTTGTTTTCTCTTACGTCCTATCTGATACTGGGGTCCACATTAGTACCATGGGGTATAGACTGGTCTACTAGGAGCCATGGGCACTTTAAGAAATTGATAGTGTGGTCAGGCTCCTCCCTCTATGCCCCTCCTACCAGACTCCGTTTATAAAATGTTCCCGGAGGAGCTGGTCACGCTTTGGAAGCTCCTGAAGAGTTTTCTGCATTTCTTTTCTATTTTGGTTGGCACCAGACTTCCTGCTTCGTGGGACTTAGGGTGGGGGGGGGGGTGGCAACCTCTCCAGGGTTAATGGTCCCGTTCCCCGCTGACAGGACACTGAGCTCCTGAGGGTCCTATTCGCAAGCCCCACCACAGCGAGCGTACAGACCCGCAGCACGCTGCCACCCCTAACAGAGCCAGAAGACTGAAGAGTGGTGAGTAAGTAGCCGGCGTCCCGGTTAGCGGGTCGCCGGCAGATTGGCAGCACAAGCGTAGGAGTGCAGCGCTGCATGCACGCTGTACTCCAGGCACACTGTGAAACCGATGTGAGGGGTGAGCTGAAGCCACTTCTATTACCCACACTGGCAGTGCACTACACTACAGGGGTTTTAACCCACTGTAGACTACATTATTCACCTCAGCCAGTATAAAAACTGGGAAGACTGCGTGCCATTAAGGGGGCAGGGCTTCACTATGAGCGGATCCAGCAGCTCACCAGCTCCATTTTCCCAATGCAGCTTGACTCAGGCAGGCTGGCAGGGAAGCGCAGCTTCTCCACAGGGACTCCAGAGCACCTCAGCGCTACCCGGGGGTCATAGCAAAGGGGGGGGGAGCAATCTATTGGTGTACTAAACCCTACTAAGGGTACTTAGTTTGCGACCCAGTTAAACTTGCACTTTAGCTATAGGGGTGCTGTGTGGCTGGCTCCATTTTACTCTCTCTCCCTAGAAGGGCTCTGTTTGGGTTAACTGTTTTAACCTATTCCTGTGTGTATGTGTGTGTTTTCTCACATTTAATATGTCGAAGGAGTGTGTATCATGCACAGCAGGGAAAAATGGGAAAACCCACCGATAGTTGATGCATAGGTTTCTAGGCTGTCTCGTAAGATAGTTTTACCTGTTCCTGGGGCAGCTTCCTTGAAGGATGCTGCAGAATGCAAGATTGAGACCACTCTCAAATCTCCGTACACAGCTGAGTGGGTGGCCAAGAGACCCACTATAGCTTGTGCATGGATCTCTAGGGCCATTGCAAAACGGTCAGGTAATCTAATTGATGGGTTAGATTCCTTATCCAGGGGGGAGAGAATTTTACTCCTACAGGATTCTGCTAACTTTTATGGTGGAGGCCATAAAGGAAATTGGTTTACTCCATGCACGCACCACTGCCATGGCAGTGTCGGCACGCAGGGGCTTGTGGCTACGTCAGTGGACTGCGGACGCGGATTCCAGGAAACGCGTGCAAAGTCTACCTTGCTTAGGTGAAGACCTTTTTGGAGATGAACTGGATATGTGGATATCCAAGGCTACGGCGGGTAAGTCTACATACCTTCCTTCCACAGCTCCCCCAGCTAGAAAATCCTACGTTGCTCCAACTCTGCAGTCCTTTCAGACAGCGAAGTTTAAAAACAAAACCAAAGGTGGTTCTACGGCAGTGATGGGGAACCTTTGGCACTACAGCTGTTGAACTACACATCCCAGCTTGCCGTGCTGCTGTTTTAGCGTGGCGAAATAGCAAAACTGTAGCAGAGCATGCTGGGATGTGTAGTTCAACAACAGCTGGAGTGCCAAAGGTTCCCCATCACTGTTATATGGCCTTCAAAGGCAATAGAGGTAAACCCAGAAAACCAGCAACTGCAGGTTCAAAGGAACAGAACCCCGGTTCTGCTTCCTCTAAGCATTCAGCATGACAGTGGTCCACACTGCCTGGGAGACAGGCAGGTGGGATCCTGTTTGCAGTTCTTCAGTCACATATGGGCAACGTCATGCCAGGATCCCTGGGTCAAAGATCTTATAGCCCAGGGCTACAGACTGGAGTTTCAGGAACTCCCACCTCACAGATTCTAAAAATCAGGCTTGCCAGCTTCTCATGCAGCAAGTATGACTTTACAGGAAGCAATTCAAAAACTGGTACAAACTCAGGTCATTGTTCCAGTTCCACTTCAGTTGCAAAACCAGGGTTATTATTTTAACCTGTTTGTAGTTCCGAAACCGGACTGATCTGTAACACCCATTTTAAATTTCAAGTCGTTGAACCCGTACGTACGGGTATTCAAGTTCAAGATTTATTCTCTGAGAGCGGTGATCTCAGGTCTGGAGTAGGGGGAATTCTTGGTGTCTCTGGATATCAAGGATGCGTACCTTCATATTCCGATTTGGCTGCCTCAGGCTTATCTAAGGTTTGCCTTACAGGACTGTCACTACCAGTTCCAGGCCCTGCCATTTGTCCTCTCTACAGCATCGAGGGTGTTCACCAAGGTAGATAATGGCAGAAATTATGCTTCTCCTCCACAAACAGGGAGTAAACATAATACCGTACCTGGACGATCTGCTGATAAAAGCACCATCCAGAGAGATGTTGTTAGTCAACATTGCTCTCTCAACCCAAATACTCCAGGATCATGGATGGATTTTGAACTTCACAAAATCCTATCTGGAGTCAACGCGTAGGCTTCCATTCCTGGGGATGATACAGAGGCACAGAAAGTGTTCCTTCCATTAGAAAAGGCATTGGTGATCGGGTCGATGGTGCGGGATGTTCTAGGAAAAACCCGGATATTGGTTCATCTATGCATTCGCCTTCTGGGAAAGATGGTAGCCGCTTACGAGGCGCTGCAGTACGGAAGGTTTCACGCAAGGCCCTTCCAGCTGGATCTGTTTGACAAATGGTCCGGATCGCATCTTCACATGCACCAGAGGATCTGTCTCTCGCCAAAAGCCAGGATTTCTCTTCTGTGGTGGCTTCAGACTTCTCACCTGACCGAAGGACGGAGGTTCAGGATTCAAAATTAGATTATGCTAACCACAGACGCAAGCCTCAGAGGTTGGGGAGCAGTCACCCAGGGGGAACAGTTCCAAGGAAAATGGTTATGTCAGAAAACCATTCTTCCGATAAACATTCTGGAACTAAGGGCCATATACAATGCCCTTCTACAGGCATCGCATCATCTTCAAGATCGAGCCATTCAGGTTCAGCCGGACAATGTGACGGCGGTAACGTACATAAACAGACAAGGCGGCACGAAGAGCAGAGCAGCAATATCGGAGGTAAAAAGGATTCTCCTCTGGGCAGAAAGACGCGCTGTGGCGTTGTCAGCGATCCTTATTCCGGGAGTAGACAACTGGGAAGCAGACTTCCTCAGCAGCCACAACCTACACCAAGGAGAGTAAGGCCTTCACCCGGAAGTGTTCGGGTGCTTGACACGTTGGTGGGAAATTCCACAAATTGACATGATGGCCTCTCGTCTCAACAAGAAGCTCAAGCAGTACTGTTCCAGGTAGAGGGACCCACGAGCAGTGGCGGTGGACACGCTGGAGACTCCATGGGTCTACCAGATGGTGTACGTGTTTCCACCACTCCCATTGATCCCAAAGATTTTTAAAAGATTAAAAAGGGAAAAGGTTCAAGCAATTCTCATTGCTCCGGACTGGCCAAGAAGGGCCTGGTATGTGGATCTACTGGAGATGCTCCTAGAGGATCCATGGCCTCTACCTCTTTGCAAGGACCTTCTCCAACAGGGGCAATTCCTCTATCAAGACTTACCACGGCTACGTTTGACGGCATGGAGGTTGAGCGTCTAGCTCGGAAAGGGATCCTGGATAAGGTTATTCCAACCCTGATCCAAGCCAGAAAGGGGGTAACGTCTAAACATTACCACCGCATTTGGAAAAAATACGTCTCTTGGTGTGAGTAAAGGAAATATCCTGCGGTAGAATTTCAATTGGGTCTTTTTCTCCTTTTTCTGCAGTCAGGTGTGGATGTGGGCCTACGTTTAGCCTCCATGAAAGTCCAGATTTCTGCCTCATCCATTTTCTTCCCGAAACAATTGGCTTCTCTCCCTGAGGTTCCGACATTTTTGAAGGGGGTTTTGCACATCCAACTGCCCTTTGTGCCTCTTACGGCACCTTGGGATCTCAAAGTGGTGTTGCAGTTCCTGCAATCAGATTGGTTTGAGCCTTTACCAGGATGTTGACGTCAAGTTTCTTACATGGAAGGGCATCACGCGGTTAGCATTGGCTTTTGCGAGGCGTGTGTCGGAGCTGGGGGCGTTATCTCACAAAAGTCCCTATTTCAGTGACGCGCCCCTTCCTGCCGTCGCTGCCTGTCCTAGCAGTATCGGCAAGTGTGTATGCACTTGCCGATGCCGGGTCCCCGCCGCCGCCAATATCTGCGTCAGCGAGGATCGGCTAGTGTGTACTAGCCTTTTAGTTTTCTGATAGATATTTAATTTAAAAAATGTTGCCCTTGAAGATATTTAAGACTGATAATGTGTCAGATTGGAAAGATAATTGAGAAGTGTGTACACTGGAAATCTGTTCTCAAGATCATTTAATTTCTCAGAAGAAAATAAACATTGCTAATTATTTTCTTGTTTCTTTCAGGCGTCTACCTAGCTTTAGTTGTAATTGTTTTGGTTTTAAAATGGACACATGCAAATATTCCTTATAGTTCAACTATATGTCTAGAACTACCTGTGTATAGTGCTAATAGAGCCAAACTTATACATCCAACTTGAAAAATATTGATGCACATATCTTCAGTGACCATTCATTAAATCCCTTATTTTAACTGGAATCTGACCATTGGGTCATTCCATGCCAGTTCACCCAGGCATGACACCCACCAACTCAGATTTTCATGATATTTTGTACACTTGACACTACCACATAGTTACTAACCCATGTCAAATTTGCCTCACAGTTCTTGAGATATAGGGGGTCAAAGTTTTGAAAAGTTTGCTGGAAAATACCACTCCTGATGCTCCTTTATTTTCTGAGGTGTATCCGGGAAAGAAAAACACATCTCAGTGCCTAATATGCGTATCACTTTGAAATTGTGACCCTTTGTCAATCAAAATATGGAGATTCCAGAAAAAAAATGTTTTAGCAATCTTGCCTGACTCTTGACAGTTCATTATACATTCCTTTACTTCATACATAATATTTTTTTTGGTACAAAAGAAAAAATTCAGTTAGAATTATCAACCTAAGGCAGATGAGTTATGTCCCTTTTTTGTTTAAAATTAACCTTAAAGTAGACTTTAAAAGACTATGAAAGAAAAATAATGGGATTTTGATTGCCTGTATGAGTATTTTAATGTTTAATTATAATTCTCACTTTAAAAAAGGAAAATTGCCATTAGGTATAATTTCGATTGCCTGGGGAGTATTTATTTGTATATGTGCAGATTTCTAATTACACATAGGGGAGTGTTCAAATATCTGCGAAAACCCATTTGTTCCACGAAAAACTGTAATTTTATTGCAAATCGTGAAAGACCCCTATTCAGTTAGCCGCAATAAATTATCGACGATAATTTTACCGTGAATTTCACTTTTACCTACTCTGAGAAGGTGCAAAGTTGGGGAAAATCTCTCTTTTAATGTAAAAGTGTCAGGATTTGGTTCACAACCACCTGGGACACCCCCACCTCCCCTAATGATAAGCAGGCACTTGGACATTTTTAAATATTTTTAGCTATCCACTAATGACGTCATTTTTGGGGTGAAAGTGTAAAGAGATGTCATTTGGGGTTCAAGGTATAGGGCAGGTATATATTGGGGCGCTGCTTGAGTGCGGCAGATGTTTTTAGGCTTGTAGGTGGAGTAGTCAGTCTTTTTCCACTTTGTTTTTTTTGTTTTTTGTTTTTCCCCAGCCTTTTAAAATGACCCAAATGTATACTTATACTCCCCCACCCCCGAATTTAATGAGAGCACTTATTTTGCTGAGGGAAAAAACAGCTTTTATCTTTTTTTTTTTTATGCATATAACAGCCATTTGACTCCATTTAAGTACCCCAGATCTATGTAATATGACCTCTAATACAGTTCTATACGGTTATCCTATGTTAACTTGGCATTTTTTTGGGGTACAGGCGGATTTCCCCATTTTTACCTATACTTTTCACGGTAATCATTTTTTTTTCTGATTTTTGGAATTGAATAGGTGCAAATTCAAAAATCACGAAAACAGGATTTGCGCAGAAATTCTTGCTGTGAAAAGTGTAGGTGAAAATGGGGATATCAGCCTGTACCCCAGAAAATGCCAAACTAACATAAGATAACAGTATAGAAGTGTATTAGAGGTCATATTAAATAGATTTGGGGTACTTAAATTGAGTCAAATGGCTGTTATATGCATTTAGAAAAAACTGAAAAAAATGATAGGCTATTTTTTTTCCCAGCAAAATATATTCCCTCATTAATTTCGGGGGGGGGGGGGGGGGGGGGGAATAAAAATGGGTGTAAGTATATATTTGGGCCATTTTAGGAGACTTTAAAAAAGTAGAAAAAGACTGACTACTCCCACACGCAAAGCCTAAAAACATTTGTCCCACTCATAAAGCACCCCAATATACCTGTCCCATATCTTAAACGCCAAATTCCGTCACTTTGCACTTTTATCGTTCCCAAAAATTACATGTCATTATTGACTAGCTAAAAATAATTAAAAATGTCAAAGTGTCTACTTAGTCATTAGGGAAGGTGGGGGTGTCCAAGGGGGTTGTGAACCAAAACCTTCACACTTTTTTACATTTAAAATAGAGATTTTCCCCAACTTTGTACCTTCTCAGAGTAGGTAAAGTGAAATTCACGGTAAAATTATCGACGATAAATTATTGCTGCTAATTAAATAGGGTTTTTTCGCACAAAAAAACGGGTTATCACAGCTAATTGAATACTCCCCTATGTGTAATTAGAAATCTGCACATATGCATAGAAATACAAAAATGAAAATACTCCCCTTGCGGGAAAAAATTAATACCTAATGATGATTTTCATTTTTAAAGAGAGAATTTTAATTTAACATTAAAATACTCATACAGGCAATCAAAATCCCATTATTTTTCTTTCATAGCCTTTTAAAGTATACTTTAAGGTTTATTTTAACCAAAAAGGGACACAACTCATCTGCCTTAGGTTGATAATTCTAATTGAACCCCCCCCCCCTTTTTTTTTTTTTTGCCCCCCAAAAATGAAGCATAAAGTAAAGGAATGTGTACTGAACTGTCACAGTCAGGCAATATTAATAAAACATTTCTGTAATCTCCATATTTTGCTTGACAAAGGGTCAAAATTTCAAAGTGATACGTGAATTAGGCACTGAGATGTGAATTCTTTTCCAGATACATCTCAGAAAAAACGGAGCTTCAGGAGTGGCATTTCCCAGCAGTTTTTTGGAACATTGCCCCCCTATATCTCAAGAACTGTGATGCTTAGAGAAGGAAAATTTGACATGGGTTGGTAGCTATGTTAGTATCAAGTGTACAAAGTATCATGAAAATCTGATTCGGTGGGTGTCATGTATGGGTGAACTGACATATAATGACCCCATTGTTTTGCATTTAATCTTTTTTAATTCTCGTCCTAATATACCCTTTTTATTAATCAGTCAGGTTACAGTACAATCATATCCGGTAAGTGATGGAAGTGCTGTGAAGATGTTAAGATTAAGCATTGAGATTGTCTAAGCCAACCAACCAATTTGCTGGTTGGAAAAAAAACTTGGTAAAGGGAGCATATAACAATCAACCATTTGCTCCCAATCACTGGAAAACTGACAATAATGTTTGTTCAAATTGAATAAATCAAACTGATTTAACCAATTTGTCTGAATAACCACTTCTGTCCATTTTCTAGTGGTTGGGAGGAAATGGTTGTAATTTTCTCCCTTTAGTTTACAAAGTTTTTGTTCCAACCATCAGGTTGGTTGGTTAGATAATCTTAAAGTGTATTGGGGGGAGGATACAGACAAGAGAAGTCAAAGACTGGAAGCTTTTGGAAGTAGCCAGTTATTCAGTAGCACAGAGTAGTGGCATGAGGCTTCTGCCTCACTGGTACAGAATTATTCTGGTGGTTCACCCTGATTTCTCTATCGTGCTAGTGGATGCTGGGGTTCCTGAAAGGACCATGGGGAATAGCGGCTCCGCAGGAGACAGGGCACAAAAAGTAAAGCTTTACGATCAGGTGGTGTGTACTGGCTCCTCCCCCTATGACCCTCCTCCAAGCCTCAGTTAGATTTTTGTGCCCGGCCGAGAAGGGTGCAATCTAGGTGGCTCTCCTAAAGAGCTGCTTAGAAAAGTTTAGCTTAGGTTTTTTATTTTACAGTGAGTCCTGCTGGCAACAGGATCACTGCAACGAGGGACTTAGGGGAGAAGAAGTGAACTCACCTGCGTGCAGGATGGATTGGCTTCTTGGCTACTGGACATTAGCTCCAGAGGGACGATCACAGGTACAGCCTGGATGGTCACCGGAGCCTCGCCGCCGGCCCCCTTGCAGATGCTGAAACGAGAAGAGGTCCAGAATCGGCGGCAGAAGACTCCTCAGTCTTCTTAAGGTAGCGCACAGCACTGCAGCTGTGCGCCATTTTCCTCTCAGCACACTTCACACGGCAGTCACTGAGGGTGCAGGGCGCTGGGAGGGGGGCGCCCTGGGAGGCAAATGAAAACCTATTTTGGCTAAAAATACCTCACATATAGCCTCCGGGGGCTATATGGAGATATTTAACCCCTGCCAGAATCCACTAAAGAGCGGGAGACGAGCCCGCCGAAAAAGGGGCGGGGCCTATCTCCTCAGCACACAGCGCCATTTTCCTCACACAGCTCCGCTGGTCAGGAAGGCTCCCAGGCTCTCCCCTGCACTGCACTACAGAAACAGGGTAAAACAAGAGAGGGGGGGCAAAATTGTGGCAAAATTATATTATTAAAGCAGCTATACAGGGAGCACTTATTGTAAGGCTATCCCTGTCATATATAGCGCTTTTTGGTGTGTGCTGGCAAACTCTCCCTCTGTCTCCCCAAAGGGCTAGTGGGGTCCTGTCTTCTTTAAGAGCATTCCCTGTGTGTCTGCTGTGGGTCGGTACGTGTGTGTCGACATGTATGAGGACGATATTGGTGTGGAGGCGGAGCAATTGCCAAATATGGGGATGTCACCCCCTAGGGGGTCGACACCAGAATGGATGCCTTTATTTATGGAATTACGGGATAGTGTCAACACGCTAAAGCAGTCGTTTGACGACATGAGACGGCCGGACAATCAATTAGCACCTGTCCAGGCGCCTCAAACACCGTCAGGGGCTGTAAAACGCCCTTTGCCTCAGTCGGTCGACACAGACCCAGACACAGGCACTGATTCCAGTGGCGACGGTGATGAATCAACCGTATTTTCCAGTAGGGCCACACGTTATATGATTTTGGCAATGAAGGAGGCGTTACATATTGCTGATACTACAGGTACCACAAAACAGGGTATTATGTGGGGTGTGAAAAAAACTACCTATAGTTTTTCCTGAATCAGATGAATTAAATGAGGTGTGTGATGAAGCGTGGGTTGCCCCCGATAAAAAAATGCTAATTTCAAAGAAGTTATTGGCTTTATACCCTTTCCCGCCAGAGGTTAGGGCGCGCTGGGAAACACCTCCTAGGGTGGACAAGGCGCTCACACGCTTATCAAAACAAGTGGCGTTCCCTCTCCTGAGACGGCCGCACTTAAAGATCCAGCAGATAGGAGGATGGAAAATATCCAAAAAAGTATATACACACATACAGGTGTTATACTACGACCAGCTATAGCGACAGCCTGGATGTGCAGTGCTGGGGTAGCTTGGTCAGAGTCCCTGATTGAAAATATTGATACCCTGGATAGGGACAATGTTTTACTGTCTTTAGAGCAAATAAAGGATGCATTTCTTTATATGCGTGATGCACAGAGGGATATTTGCACACTGGCATCACGGGTAAGTGCTATGTCCATTTCGGCCAGAAGAAGTTTATGGACGCGACAGTGGTCAGGTGATGCGGACTCAAAACGGCATATGGAAGTTTTGCCGTATAAAGGGGAGGAGTTATTTGGTGTCGGTCTATCGGATTTGGTGGCCACGGCTACAGCCGGGAAATCCACCTTTTTACCTCAAGTCACTCCCCAACAGAAAAAGACACCGACTTTTCAACCGCAGCCCTTTCGTTCCTTTAAAAACAAGAGAGCAAAGGGATATTCATATCTGCCACGAGGCAGAGGAAGGGGGAAGAGACTGCAACAGGCAGCTCCTTCCCAGGAACAGAAGCCCTCCCCCGCTTCTACAAAAGCCTCAGCATGACGCTGGGGCTTCTCAAGCGGACTCGGGGGCGGTGGGGGGTCGTCTCAAGAATTTCAGCGCGCAGTGGGCTCACTCGCAGGTAGATCCCTGGATCCTGCAGATAATATCTCAGGGGTACAGGTTGGAACTAGAGACGGATCCACCTCGCCGTTTCCTGAAGTCTGCTTTACCAACGTCCCCCTCCGACAGGGTGACGGTCTTGGAAGCCATTCACAAGCTGTACTCTCAGCAGGTGATAGTCAAGGTACCTCTTTTACAACAAGGAAAGGGGTATTATTCCACTCTATTTGTGGTACCGAAGCCGGATGGCTCGGTAAGACCTATTCTAAATCTGAAATCCTTGAACCTGTACATAAAGAAGTTCAAGTTCAAGATGGAGTCACTCAGAGCAGTGATAGCGAACCTGGAAGAAGGGGACTTTATGGTATCCTTGGACATCAAGGATGCGTATCTCCACGTTCCAATTTACCCCTCACACCAGGGGTACCTCAGGTTCGTCGTACAGAACTGTCACTATCAGTTTCAGACGCTGCCGTTTGGATTGTCCACGGCACCTCGGGTCTTTACCAAGGTAATGGCCGAGATGATGATGATTCTTCTTCGAAGAAAAGGCGTATTAATTATCCCATACTTGGACGATCTCCTAATAAGGGCAAGGTCCAGAGAACAGCTAGAGATGGGATTAGCACTGTCTCAAGAAGTGCTAAAACAGCACGGGTGGATTCTGAATATTCCAAAATCCCAGTTAATTCCGATGATTCTGGACACGGTTCAGAAAAAGGTTTTTCTCCCGGAGAAAAAAGCCAAGGAGTTATCCGAACTTGTCAGGAACCTCCTAAAACCAGGAAAGGTGTCTGTACATCAATGCACAAGAGTCCTGGGAAAAATGGTGGCTTCTTACGAATCAATTCCATTCGGCAGATTCCACGCAAGAATTTTCCAGAGGGATCTGTTGGACAAATGGTCAGGGTCGCATCTTCAGATGCACCAGCGGATAACCCTGTCTCCAAGGACAAGGGTATCTCTTCTGTGGTGGTTGCAGAGTGCTCATCTATTGGAGGGCCGCAGATTCGGCATACAGGATTGGATCCTGGTGACCACGGACGCCAGCCTGAGAGGCTGGGGAGCAGTCACACAAGGAAGAAACTTCCAGGGCGTGTGGTCGAGCCTGGAAACGTCTCTTCACATAAACATTCTGGAACTAAGAGCAATCTACAATGCTCTAAGCCAGGCAGAACCTCTGCTTCAAGGAAAACCGGTGTTGATCCAGTCGGACAACATCACGGCAGTCGCCCATGTGAACAGACAGGGCGGCACAAGAAGCAGGAGTGCAATGGCAGAAGCTGCAAGGATTCTTCGCTGGGCAGAGAATCATGTGATAGCACTGTCAGCAGTGTTCATCCCGGGAGTGGACAACTGGGAAGCAGACTTCCTCAGCAGACACGACCTTCACCCGGGAGAGTGGGGTCTTCATCCAGAAGTTTTCCACATGCTGGTAACCCGTTGGGAAAGACCAATAGTGGACATGATGGCGTCTCGCCTCAACAAAAAACTGGACAGGTATTGCGCCAGGTCAAGAGATCCGCAGGCAATAGCTGTGGACGCGCTGGTAACGCCTTGTGTGTACCAGTCGGTGTATGTGTTTCCTCCTCTGCCTCTCATACCAAAAGTATTGAGAATTATACGGCAAAGAGGCGTAAGAACGATACTAGTGGTTCCGGATTGGCCAAGAAGGACTTGGTACCCGGAACTTCAAGAGATGATCACGGAAGATCCGTGGCCTCTACCTCTGAGAAGGGACTTGCTTCAGCAGGGTCCCTGTCTGTTTCAAGACTTACCGCGGCTGCGTTTGACGGCATGGCGGTTGAACGCCGGATCCTAAAGGAAAAAGGCATGCCAGAAGAAGTCATTCCTACTTTGATTAAAGGAAGGAAGTAACCGCGCAACATTATCACCGCATTTGGCGAAAATATGTTGCGTGGTGCGAGGATCGGAGTGCTCCGACGGAGGAATTTCAACTGGGTCGATTCCTACATTTCCTGCAATCAGGATTGTCTATGGGTCTCAAATTGGGATCTATTAAGGTTCAAATTTCGGCCCTGTCGATTTTCTTCCAAAAAGAATTGGCTTCAGTTCCTGAAGTCCAGACTTTTGTTAAGGGAGTGCTGCATATACAGCCCCCTGTGGTGCCTCCAGTGGCACCGTGGGATCTCAATGTTGTTTTGGACTTTCTCAAATCTCATTGGTTTGAACCACTAAAAACTGTGGATTTGAAATATCTCACATGGAAAGTGACCATGCTACTAGCCCTGGCTTCGGCCAGGAGAGTGTCAGAACTGGCAGCTTTATCTTACAAAAGCCCATATCTGATTTCTCTATCGTCCTAAGTGGATGCTGGGGTTCCTGAAAGGACCATGGGGAATAGCGGCTCCGCAGGAGACAGGGCACAAAAGTAAAGCTTTTACAGGTCAGGTGGTGTGTACTGGCTCCTCCCCCTATGACCCTCCTCCAGACTCCAGTTAGATTTTTGTGCCCGGCCGAGAAGGGTGCAATTCTAGGTGGCTCTCATAAAGAGCTGCTTAGAGAGTTTAGCTTAGGTTTTTTATTTTACAGTGATTCCTGCTGGCAACAGGATCACTGCAACGAGGGACAGAGGGGAGAAGAAGTGAACTCACCTGCGTGCAGGATGGATTGGCTTCTTGGCTACTGGACATGAAGCTCCAGAGGGACGATCACAGGTACAGCCTGGATGGTCACCGGAGCCACGCCGCCGGCCCCCTCACAGATGCTGAAGCAAGAAGAGGTCCAGAATCGGCGGCTGAAGACTCCTGCAGTCTTCTTAAGGTAGCGCACAGCACTGCAGCTGTGCGCCATTTTCCTCTCAGCACACTTCACACGGCAGTCACTGAGGGTGCAGGGCGCTGGGGGGGGGGGCGCCCTGGGAGGCAAATGAAAACCTTTAAAAAGGCTAAAAATACCTCACATATAGCCCCAGAGGCTATATGGAGATATTTACCCCTGCCTAAATGTACTAAATAGCGGGAGACGAGCCCGCCGAAAAAGGGGCGGGGCCTATCTCCTCAGCACACGGCGCCATTTTCTGTCACAGCTCCGCTGGTCAGGAAGGCTCCCAGGTCTCTCCCCTGCACTGCACTACAGAAACAGGGTATAACAGAGAGGGGGGGCAAAATAAATGGCAATATATTAATATAAAAGCAGCTATAAGGGAGCACTTAATCATAAGGCTATCCCTGTCATATATAGCGCTTTTTGGTGTGTGCTGGCAGACTCTCCCTCTGTCTCCCCAAAGGGCTAGTGGGTCCTGTCTTCGTATAGAGCATTCCCTGTGTGTCTGCTGTGTGTCGGTACGTGTGTGTCGACATGTATGAGGACGTTATTGGTGTGGAGGCGGAGCAATTGCCAAATATGAGGATGTCACCTCCTAGGGGGTCGACACCAGAATGGATGCCTTTATTTGTGGAATTACGGGATAGCGTCAACTCGCTTAAGCAGTCGTTTGCCGACATGAGGCGGCCGGACACTCAATTAGTGCCTGTCCAGGCGCCTCAAACACCGTCAGGGGCTGTAAAACGCCCCTTGCCTCAGTCGGTCGACACAGACCCAGACACAGGCACTGATTCCGGTGGTGAAGGTGACGAATCAACCGTATTTTCCAGTAGGGCCACACGTTATATGATTTTGGCAATAAAGGAGATGTTACATTTAGCTGATACTACAGGTACCACTAAACAGGGTATTATGTGGGGTGTGAAAAAACTACCAGTAGTTTTTACCGAATCAGAAGAATTAAATGACGTGTGTGATGAAGCGTGGGGTGCCCCGATAAAAAACTGCTAATTTCAAAGAAGTTATTGGCTTTATACCCTTTCCCGCCAGAGGTTAGGGAGCGCTGGGAAACACCTCCTAGGGTGGACAAAGCGCTAACACGCTTATCAAAACAAGTGGCGTTACCCTCTCCTGAGACGGCCGCACTTAAAGATCCATCAGATAGGAGGATGGAAAATATCCAAAAAGGTATATACACACATGCAGGTGTTATACTACGACCAGCTATTGCGACTGCCTGGATGTGCAGTGCTGGGGTAGTTTGGTCAGAGTCCCTGATCGAAAATATTGATACCCTGGACAGGGACAATATTTTACTGTCGTTAGAACAAATAAAGGATGCATTTCTTTATATGCGTGATGCACAGAGAGATATCTGCACACTGGCATCACGGGTAAGTGCTATGTCCATTTCGGCCAGAAGAGCTTTATGGACACGACAGTGGACAGGCGATGCGTAGAGGAGTTATTTGGGGTCGGTCTATCGGATTTGGTGGCTACGGCTACGGCCGGGAAATCCACCTTTCTACCTCAAGTCACTCCCCAACAGAAAAAGGCACCGACCTTTCAACCGCAGCCCTTTCGTTCCTTTAAAAATAAGAGAGCAAAGGGCTATTCATATCTGCCACGAGGCAGAGGACGAGGGAAGAGACAGCAACAGGCAGCTCCTTCCCAGGAACCGAAGCCCTCCCCGGCTTCTACAAAAGCCTCAGCATGACGCTGGGGCTTCGCAAGCGGACTCGGGGGCGGTAGGCGGTCGTCTCAAGAATTACAGCGCGCAGTGGGCTCACTCGCAGGTAAATCCCTGGATCCTGCAGATAATATCTCAGGGGTACAGGTTGAAATTAGAGACAGAGCCACCTCGCCGTTTCCTGAAGTCTGCTTTACCAACGTCCCCCTCAGAAAGGGAGACGGTTTTGGAAGCCATTCACAAGCTGTATTCTCAGCAGGTGATAGTCAAGGTACCTCTTCTACAACAAGGGAAGGGGTATTATTCCACTCTTTTTGTGGTACCGAAGCCGGATGGCTCGGTAAGGCCTATTCTAAATCTGAAGTCCTTGAACCTGTACATAAAGAAGTTCAAGTTCAAGATGGAGTCACTCAGAGCAGTGATAGCGAACCTGGAAGAAGGGGACTTTATGGTATCCTTGGACATCAAGGATGCGTATCTCCACGTTCCAATTACCCCTCACACCAGGGGTACCTCAGGTTCGTTGTACAAAACTGTCACTATCAGTTTCAGACGCTGCCGTTTGGTTTGTCCACGGCACCTCGGGTCTTTACAAAGGTAATGGCCGAGATAATATTTCTTCTTCGAAGAAAAGGCGTATTAATTATCCCATACTTGGACGATCTCCTAATAAGGGCAAGGTCCAGAGAACAGCTAGAGATGGGTTTAGCACTATCTCAAGAGGTGCTAAAGCAGCACGGATGGATTCTGAATATTCCAAAATCCCAATTAATGCCGACAACTCGTCTGCTGTTCCTGGGGATGATTCTGGACACAGTTCAGAAAAAGGTTTTTCTTCCCGAAGAAAAAGCCAAGGAGTTATCTGACCTGGTCAGGAACCTCCTAAAACCAGGAAAGGTGTCTGTACATCAATGCACAAGAGTCCTGGGAAAAAATGGTAGCTTCTTACGAAGCAATCCCTTTCGGCAGATTCCATGCAAAGGGATCTGTTGGACAAATGGTCAGGGTCGCATCTTCAGATGCACCTGCGGATAACCCTGTCGCCGAGGACAAGGGTATCCCTTCTGTGGTGGTTGCAGGAGGCTCATCTATTGGAGGGCCGCAGATTCGGCATGCAGGATTGGATCCTGGTGACCACGGATGCCAGCCTGAGAGGCTGGGGAGCAGTCACACAGGGAAGAAATTTCCAGGGAGTGTGGTCGAGCCTGAAAAAGTCTCTTCACATAAGCATTCTGGAACTAAGAGCAATCTACAATGCTCTAAGCCAGGCGGAACCTCTGCTTCAAGGAAGACCGGTGTTGATCCAGTCGGACAACATCACGGCAGTCGCCCATGTAAACAGACAGGGCGGCACAAGAAGCAGGAGGGCAATGGCAGAAGCTGCCAGGATCCTTCGCTGGGCGGAGAATCACGTGATAGCACTGTCAGCAGTATTCATCCCGGGCGTGGACAACTGGGAAGCAGACTTCCTCAGCAGACACGACCTTCACCCGGGAGAGTGGGGACTTCATCCAGAAGTTTTCCACATGCTATTAAACCGTTGGGTAAAACCAATGGTGGACATGATGGCGTCTCGCCTCAACAAAACACTGGACAGGTATTGCGCCAGGTCAAGAGATCCGCAGGCAATAGCTGTGGACGCGCTGGTAACACCTTGGGTGTACCAGTCGGTATATGTGTTTCCTCCTCTGCCTCTCATACCAAAGGTATTGAGGATTATACGGCAAAGAGGAGTAAGACTAGTGGCTCCGGATTGGCCAAGAAGGACTTGGTACCCGGAACTTCAAGAGATGGTCACGGACGATCCGTGGCCTCTACTTCTGAGAAGGGACCTGCTTCAGCAGGGTCCTTGTCTTTTTCAAGACTTACCGCGGCTGCGTTTGACGGCATGGCGTTTGAATGCCAGATCATAAAAGGAAAAGGCATTCCAGAAGAAGTCATTCCTACCTTGATAAAGGCAAGGAAGGAAGTCACCGCGAAGCATTATCGCCGTATTTGGCGAAAATATGTTGCGTGGTGCGAGCAGCGGAGTGCTCCGATGGAGGAATTTCAACTGGGTCGTTTTCCTACATTTCCTGCAATCAGGATTGTCTATGGGTCTCAAATTGGGATCTATTAAGGTTCAAATTTCGGCCCTATCAATATTCTTCCAAAAAGAATTGGCCTCAGTCCCTGAGGTCCAGATTTTTATCTAAGGAGTACTGCATATACAGCCTCCTGTGGTGCCTAAGGTGGCACCGTGGGATCTAAATGTAGTTTTAGATTTCCTCAAATCCAATTGGTTTGAACCACTAAAGAATGTGGATTTGAAATATCTCACATGGAAAGTGACTATGTTACTGGCCCTGGCTTCGGCCGGGAGAGTATCTGAACTGGCGGCTTTGTTTTATAAAAGCCCTTATTTAATTTTCCATTCGACATAGGGCAGAGCTGCGGACGCGTCCGCATTTTCTCCCTAAGGTGGTATCAGCGTTTCACCTGAACCAGCCTATTGTAGTGCCTGCGGCTACAGACGACTTGAAGGACTCCAAGTTGTTGGACGTTGTCAGAGCCTTAAAAATATACATTTAAAGGACGGCTGGAGTCAGAAAATCTGACTCGCTGTTTATACTGTATGCACCCAACAAGTTGGGTGCACCTGCTTCTAAGCAGTCGATTGCTCGTTGGATTTGTAACAAAATTCAACTTGTACATTCTGTGGCAGGCCTGCCACAGCCTAAATCTGTTAAGGCCCATTCCGCAAGGAAGGTGGGCTCATCTTGGGCGGCTGCCCGAGGGGTCTCGGCATTACAACTCTGCCGAGCAGCTACGTGGTCAGGGGAGAACACGTTTGTAAATTTTTACAAATTTGATACCCTGGCAAAGGAGGACCTGGAGTTCTCTCATTCGGTGCTGCAGAGTCATCCGCACTCTCCCGCCCGTTTGGGAGCTTTGGTATAATCCCCATGGTCCTTTCAGGAACCCCAGCATCCACTTAGGACGATAGAGAAAATAAGAATTTACTTACCGATAATTCTATTTCTCGGAGTCCGTAGTGGATGCTGGGCGCCCATCCCAAGTGCGGATTATCTGCAATACTTGTACATAGTTATTGTTAACTAATTCGGGTTATTGTTTAGGAAGCCATCTTTCAGAGGCTCCTCTGTTATCATACTGTTAACTGGGTTTAGATCACAAGTTGTACGGTGTGATTGGTGTGGCTGGTATGAGTCTTACCCGGGATTCAAAATCCTCCCTTATTGTGTACGCTCGTCCGGGCACAGTACCTAACTGGAGTCTGGAGGAGGGTCATAGGGGGAGGAGCCAGTACACACCACCTGACCTGTAAAAGCTTTACTTTTGTGCCCTGTCTCCTGCGGAGCCGCTATTCCCCATGGTCCTTTCAGGAACCCCAGCATCCACTACGGACTCCGAGAAATAGAATTATCGGTAAGTAAATTCTTATTTTTCCATTCGGACAGGGCAGAACTGCGGACTCGTCCGCATTTTCTCCCTAAGGTGGTGTCAGCATTTCATCTGAACCAGCCTATTGTAGTGCCTGCGGCTACAAGCGACTTGGAGGACTCCAAGTTGTTGGACGTTGTCAGAGCTTTAAAAATATACATTTCAAGGACAGCTGGAGTCAGGAAATCTGACTCACTGTTTATACTATATGCTCCCAACAAGTTGGGCGCTCCTGCGTCTAAGCAGACTATTGCTCGCTGGATTTGTAGTACGATTCAGCTTGCACATTCTGTGGCAGGCCTGCCACAGCCAAAATCAGTAAAAGCCCACTCCACAAGGAAGGTGGGTTCTTCTTGGGCGGCTGCCCGAGGGGTCTCGGCATTACAACTCTGCCGAGCGGCTACGTGGTCGGGGGAGAACACGTTTGTAAAATTCTACAAATTTGATACCCTGGCTAAGGAGGACCTGGAGTTCTCTCATTCGGTGCTGCAGAGTCATCCGCACTCTCCCGCCCGTTTGGGAGCTTTGGTATAATCCCCATGGTCCTTTCAGGAACCCCAGCATCCACTAGGACGATAGAGAAAATAAGAATTTACTTACCGATAATTCTATTTCTCGGAGTCCGTAGTGGATGCTGGGCGCCCATCCCAAGTGCGGATTATCTGCAATAATTGTACATAGTTATTGTTACCTAATTCGGGTTATTGTTGTAGGGAGCCATCTTTCAGAGGCTCCTCTGTTATCATACTGTTAACTGGGTTTAGATCACAGGTTGTACGGTGTGATTGGTGTGGCTGGTATGAGTCTTACCCGGGATTCATAAATCCTTCCTTATTGTGTACGCTCGTCCGGGCACAGTATCCTAACTGAGGCTTGGAGGAGGGTCATAGGGGGAGGAGCCAGTACACACCACCTGATCGTAAAGCTTTACTTTTTGTGCCCTGTCTCCTGCGGAGCCGCTATTCCCCATGGTCCTTTCAGGAACCCCAGCATCCACTACGGACTCCGAGAAATAGAATTATCGGTAAGTAAATTCTTATTTTAAGAAAACCTATTCATACATCCAACTTGTCTGACTTCTTCTTTTTTTGGCAATGCTATTCTTTAGTGCACATACAGTATGTAAATACCTGCTGTAATTTATTTCCTGCTGCTATAATGCCGGCGGTCGGGATCCCAGAGATCAGCATTTCGGCTACATTATCTCGGTCACCAGAATGCCGGTGGGAGAAGCGAGAGCGCAGTAAAGCAACTACATCCTGTAATTTATTAGCAAGTAATATTTGTTGACACGAACACAAACTACCATGTAGTTAATCTCTTGTCACCCAGTTGAGAAATCGCTTTAAATACATAAAAATGGTGATCTATTTTATTGGCCACTTAACCTTTAGGGCTATTCATGATTACATTTCAGTATTGTGATAGTTGTGCCCTGTTGAAAGCTAGCTATAATGCCTCTTCAGGGTGTTGATGGTTAGGTTATATTTTAACAGTAATATAAATATATATATTTTCTCTAACGTCCTAAGTGGATGCTGGGGACTCCGTAAGGACCATGGGGATTAGCGGCTCCGCAGGAGACTGGGCACAACTATAAAGAAAGCTTTTAGACTACTGGTGTGCACTGGCTCCTCCCACTAAGACCCTCCTCCAGACTTCAGTTAGATTCTTGTGCCCGGCTGAGCTGGATGCACACTAGGGGCTCTCCTGAGCGCCTAGAAAGAAAGTATATTTAGGTTTTTTATTTTACAGTGAGATCTGCTGGCAACAGACTCACTGCAGCGAGGGACTAAGGGGAGAAGAAGCGAACCTACCTAACAGGTGGTAGTTTGGGCTTCTTAGGCTACTGGACACCATTAGCTCCAGAGGTATTGACCGCAGGACCCGACCTTGGTGTTCGTTCCCTGAGCCGCGCCGCCGTCCCCCTTACAGAGCCAGAAGCAACGAAGAGGTCAGGAAAATCGGCGGCAGAAGACTTCGGTCTTCACCAAGGTAGCGCACAGCACTGCAGCTGTGCGCCATTGCTCCTCATGTACACCTCACACTCCGGTCACTGATGGGTGCAGGGCGCTGGTGGGGGGGCGCCCTGAGGGCAATATTGACACCTTGGCTGGCAAATATACATCACATATAGTCCTAGAGGCTATATAGATGTAAAATTACCCCTGCCAGTATTCCAGAAAAAGCGGGAGAAAGTCCGCGAAAAGGGGGCGGGGCTTCTCCCTCAGCACACTGGCGCCATTTTTCCCTCACAGCTCCGCTGGAAGGAAGCTCCCTGGCTCTCCCCTGCTGTCTGAACGCTACAGAAGGGTAAAAAAGAGAGGGGGGGGCACTAAATTTAGGCGCAGTATAGATAATATATATATAAGATATATATAAAAAAGCAGCTATAAGGGAAAACACATTGATAGTGGGATCCCAGTGTTATATAGCGCTCTGGTGTGTGCTGGCATACTCTCTCTGTCTCCCCAAAGGGCTTGGTGGGGTCCTGTCCTCTGTCAGAGCATTCCCTGTGTGTTTGCGGTGTCGGTACGGCTGTGTCGACATGTTTGATGAGGAGGCTTATGTGGAGGCGGAGCAGATGCCTGTAAATGTGATGTCACCCCCTGCGGGGTCGACACCTGAGTGGATGGTGCTGTGGAAGGAATTACGTGATCGTGTCGACTCCTTACATAAAAGGTTTGACGACATACCAAATGTGGGACAGCCGGCTTCTCAGCCTGTGCCTGCCCAGGCGTCTCAAAAGCCATCAGGGGCTCTAAAACGCCCGCTACCTCAGATGGCTGACTCAGATGTCGACTCGGATACTGACTCCAGTGTCGACGACGAGGAGACTAATGTAACTTCCAGTAAGGCCACACATTACATGATTGAGGCAATGAAAAATGTGTTGCACATTTCTGATGTTACCCCCGGTACCACAAAAAGGGTATAATGTTTGGAGAGAAAAAACTACCAGTAGCTTTTCCTCCATCTGAAGAGTTAAATGAAGTGTGTGAAGAAGCGTGGGCTTCCCCTGATAAAAAGCTGTTAATTTCTAAGAGGTTACTAATGGCGTACCCTTTCCCGCCAGAGGATAGGTCACGCTGGGAAACATCCCCTAGGGTGGATAAAGCGTTCACACGCTTGTCAAAGAAGGTGGCACTACCGTCTCCGGATACAGCCGCCCTGAAGGAATCTGCTGATAGAAAGCAGGAGGCTATCCTGAAATCTATATATACACACACAGGTGTTATACTGAGACCGGCTATAGCTTCAGCCTGGATGTGCAGTGCTGCTGCTGCGTGGTCAGATTCCCTGTCAGATAATGTAGATACCCTAGACAGGGACACTATATTGCTAAACGTAGAGCATATAAAAGACGCACTTTTATACATGAGGGATGCACAGAGGGATATTTGCCGGCTGGCATCCAAAATTAGTGCAATGTCCATTTCTCTATCGTCCTAGTGGATGCTGGGGTTCCTGAAAGGACCATGGGGAATAGCGGCTCCGCAGGAGACAGGGCACAAAAAGTAAAGCTTTTCCAGATCAGGTGGTGTGCACTGGCTCCTCCCCCTATGACCCTCCTCCAGACTCCAGTTAGATTTTTGTGCCCGGCCGAGAAGGGTGCAATCTAGGTGGCTCTCCTAAAGAGCTGCTTAGAAAAAGTTTAGCTTAGGTTTTTTATTTTACAGTGAGTCCTGCTGGCAACAGGATCACTGCAACGAGGGACTGAGGGGAGAAGAAGTGAACTCACCTGCGTGCAGGATGGATTGGCTTCTTGGCTACTGGACATCAGCTCCAGAGGGACGATCACAGGTACAGCCTGGATGGTCACCGGAGCCGCGCCGCCGGCCCCCTTGCAGATGCTGAAGTCAGAAGAGGTCCAGAATCGGCGGCTGAAGACTCCTGCAGTCTTCTAAAGGTAGCGCACAGCACTGCAGCTGTGCGCCATTTTCCTCTCAGCACACTTCACACGCAGTCACTGAGGGTGCAGGGCGCTGGGGGGGGGCGCCCTGGGAGGCAAATGTAACCTATATAAAGGCTAAAAATACCTCACATATAGCCCCCAGAGGCTATATGGAGATATTTAACCCCTGCCTGGATTCACTAAATAGCGGGAGACGAGCCCGCCGGAAAAGGGGCGGGGCCTATCTCCTCAGCACACGGCGCCATTTCCTCTCACAGCTCCGCTGGTCAGGACGGCTCCCAGGTCTCTCCCCTGCACTGCACTACAGAAACAGGGTAAAACAGAGAGGGGGGGCAAATTTATGGCGATATTTTGATATATAAAAAGCAGCTATAAGGGAGCACTTATTATAAGGCTATCCCTGTTATATATAGCGCTTTTGGTGTGTGCTGGCAAACTCTCCCTCTGTCTCCCCAAAGGGCTAGTGGGTCCTGTCTTCGTTAGGAGCATTCCCTGTGTGTCTGCTGTGTGTCGGTACGTGTGTGTCGACATGTATGAGGACGATATTGGTGTGGAGGCGGAGCAATTGCCAAATATGAGGATGTCACCCCCTAGGGAGTCGACACCAGAATGGATGCCTTTATTTATGGAACTACGGGATAGTGTCAACACGCTAAAGCAGTCGTTTGACGACATGAGACGGCCGGACAACCAATTAGTGCCTGTCCAGGCGACTCAAACACCGTCAGGGGCTGTGAAACGCCCTTTGCCTCAGTCGGTCGACACAGACCCAGACACAGGCACTGACTCCAGTGGTGACGGTGACGAATCAACCGTATTTTCCAGTAGGGCCACACGTTATATGATTTTGGCAATGAAGGAGGCGTTACATTTAGCTGATACTACAGGTACCACTAAACAGGGTATTATGTGGGGTGTGAAAAAACTACCTATAGTTTTTCCTGAATCAGAAGAATTAAATGACGTGTGTGATGAAGCGTGGGTTGCCCCTGATAAAAAGCTGATAATTTCAAAGAAATTATTGGCATTATACCCTTTCCCGCCAGAGGTTAGGGAGCGCTGGGAAACACCTCCTAGGGTGGACAAGGCGCTAACACGCTTATCTAAACAAGTGGCGTTACCCTCTCCTGAGACGGCCGCACTTAAAGATCCATCAGATAGGAGGATGGAAAATATCCAAAAAAGTATATACACACATGCAGGTGTTATACTACGACCAGCTATAGCGACTGCCTGGATGTGCAGTGCTGGGGTAGTTTGGTCAGAGTCCCTGATTGAAAATATTGATAGCCTGGACAGGGACAATATTTTACTGTCGTTAGAACAAATAAAGGATGCATTTCTTTATATGCGTGATGCACAGAGGGATATCTGCACACTGGCATCACGGGTAAGTGCTATGTCCATTTCGGCCAGAAGAGCTTTATGGACGCGACAGTGGACAGGCGATGCGGATTCAAAACGACATATGGAAGTTTTGCCGTAAAAAGGGGAGGAGTTATTTGGAGTCGGTCTATCAGATTTGGTGGCCACGGCTACAGCCGGGAAATCCACCTTTCTACCTCAAGTCACTCCCCAACAGAAAAAGGCACCGACTTTTCAACCGCAGCCCTTTCGTTCCTTTAAAAATAAGAGAGCAAAGGGCTATTCATATCTGCCACGAGGCAGAGGTCGAGGGAAGAGACAGCAACAGGCAGCTCCTTCCCAGGAACAGAAGCCTTCCCCGGCTTCTACAAAAGCCTCAGCATGACGCTGGGGCTTCTCAAGCGGACTCGGGGACGGTGGGTGGTCGTCTCAAAAATTACAGCGCGCAGTGGGCTCACTCGCAGGTAGATCCCTGGATCCTGCAGATAATATCTCTGGGGTACAGGTTGGAATTAGAGACAGATCCACCTCGCCGTTTCCTGAAGTCTGCTTTACCAACGTCCCCCTCCGAAAGGGAGACGGTTTTGGAAGCCATTCACAAGCTGTACTCTCAGCAGGTGATAGTCAAGGTACCTCTTCTACAACAAGGGAAGGGGTATTATTCCACTCTTTTTGTGGTACCGAAGCCGGATGGCTCGGTAAGGCCTATGCTAAATCTGAAGTCCTTGAACCTGTACATAAAGAAGTTCAAGTTCAAGATGGAGTCACTCAGAGCAGTGATAGCGAACCTGGAAGAGGGGGACTTTATGGTATCCTTGGACATCAAGGATGCGTATCTCCACGTTCCAATTTACCCCTCACACCAGGGGTACCTCAGGTTCGTTGTACAAAACTGTCACTATCAGTTTCAGACGCTGCCGTTCGGATTGTCCACGGCACCTCGGGTCTTTACAAAGGTAATGGCCGAGATGATGATTCTTCTTCGAAGAAAAGGCATATTAATTATCCCATACTTGGACGATCTCCTAATAAGGGCAAGGTCCAGAGAACAGCTAGAGATGGGATTAGCACTGTCTCAAGAAGTGCTAAAACAGCACGGGTGGATTCTGAATATTCCAAAATCCCAGTTAATGCCGACAACTCGTCTGCTGTTCCTAGGGATGATTCTGGACACGGTTCAGAAAAAGGTTTTTCTCCCGGAGAAAAAGCCAAGGAGTTATCCGAGCTTGTCAGGAACCTCCTAAAACCAGGAAAGGTGTCTGTACATCAATGCACAAGAGTCCTGGGAAAAATGGTGGCTTCTTACGAAGCAATTCCATTCGGCAGATTCCACGCAAGAATTTTCCAAAGGGATCTGTTGGACAAATGGTCAGGGTCGCATCTTCAGATGCACCTGCGGATAACCCTGTCTCCAAGGACAAGGGTGTCTCTTCTGTGGTGGTTGCAGAGTGCTCATCTATTGGAGGGCCGCAGATTCGGCATACAGGATTGGATCCTGGTGACCACGGACGCCAGCCTGAGAGGCTGGGGAGCAGTCACACAAGGAAGAAACTTCCAGGGAGTATGAACGAGCCTGGAAACGTCTCTTCACATAAACATTCTGGAACTAAGAGCAATATACAATGCTCTAAGCCAGGCAGAACCTCTGCTTCAGGGAAAACCGGTGTTGATCCAGTCGGACAACATCACGGCAGTCGCCCATGTGAACAGACAGGCGGCACAAGAAGCAGGAGTGCAATGGCAGAAGCTGCAAGGATTCTTCGCTGGGCAGAGAATCATGTGATAGCACTGTCAGCAGTGTTCATCCCGGGAGTGGACAACTGGGAAGCAGACTTCCTCAGCAGACACGATCTTCACCCGGGAGAGTGGGGACTTCATCCAGAAGTCTTCCACTTGCTGGTAACCCGTTGGGAAAGACCAATGGTGGACATGATGGCGTCTCGCCTCAACAAAAAACTGGACAGGTATTGCGCCAGGTCAAGAGATCCGCAGGCAATAGCTGTGGACGCGCTGGTAACGCCTTGGGTGTACCAGTCGGTGTATGTGTTTCCTCCTCTGCCTCTCATACCAAAAGTATTGAGAATTATACGGCAAAGAGGCGTAAGGACGATACTAATGGTTCCGGATTGGCCAAGAAGGACTTGGTACCCGGAACTTCAAGAGATGATCACGGAAGATCCGTGGCCTCTACCTCTAAGGAGGGACTTGCTTCAGCAGGGTCCCTGTCTGTTTCAAGACTTACCGCGGCTGCGTTTGACGGCATGGCGGTTGAACGCCGGATCCTAAAGGAAAAAGGCATGCCGGAAGAAGTCATTCCTACTTTGATTAAAGCAAGGAAGGAAGTAACCGTGCAACATTATCACCGAATTTGGCGAAAATATGTTGCGTGGTGCGAAGATCGGAGTGCTCCGACGGAGGAATTTCAACTGGGTCGATTCCTACATTTCCTGCAATCAGGATTGTCTATGGGTCTCAAATTGGGATCTATTAAGGTTCAAATTTCGGCCCTGTCGATTTTCTTTCAAAAAGAATTGGCTTCAGTCCCTGAAGTCCAGACCTTTGTTAAGGGAGTGCTACATATACAGCCTCCTGTGGTGCCTCCAGTGGCACCGTGGGATCTCAATGTGGTTTTGGACTTTCTAAAATCTCATTGGTTTGAACCACTAAAGAAGGTGGATTTGAAATATCTCACATGGAAAGTGACCATGCTTCTAGCCCTGGCTTCGGCCAGGAGAGTGTCAGAACTGGCAGCTTTATCTTACAAAAGCCCATATCTGATTTTCCATTCGGACAGGGCAGAACTGCGGACTCATCCGCATTTTCTCCCTAAGGTGGTGTCAGCATTTCATCTGAACCAGCCTATTGTAGTGCCTGCGGCTACAAGTGACTTGGAGGACTCCAAGTTACTGGACGTTGTCAGAGCATTAAAAATATGTATTGCAAGGACAGCTGGAGTCAGAAAATCTGACTCGTTGTTTATATTGTATGCACCCAACAAGATGGGTGCTCCTGCGTCTAAGCAGACGATTGCTCGTTGGATCTGTAGCACAATCCAACTTGCACATTCTGTGGCAGGCCTGCCACAGCCTAAATCTGTAAAGGCCCACTCCACAAGGAAGGTGGGCTCATCTTGGGCGGCTGCCCGAGGGGTCTCGGCATTACAACTTTGCCGAGCAGCTACGTGGTCAGGGGAGAACACGTTTGTAAAATTTTACAAATTTGATACTCTGGCTAAGGAGGACCTGGAGTTCTCTCATTCGGTGCTGCAGAGTCATCCGCACTCTCCCGCCCGTTTGGGAGCTTTGGTATAATCCCCATGGTCCTTTCAGGAACCCCAGCATCCACTAGGACGATAGAGAAAATAAGATTTTACTTACCGATAAATCTATTTCTCGGAGTCCGTAGTGGATGCTGGGCGCCCATCCCAAGTGCGGATTATCTGCAATAATTGTACATAGTTATTGTTAACTAATTCGGGTTATTGTTGAAGGAAGCCATCTTTCAGAGGCTCCGCTGTTATCATACTGTTAACTGGGTTTAGATCACAAGTTGTACGGTGTGATTGGTGTGGCTGGTATGAGTCTTACCCGGGATTCAAAATCCTCCCTTATTGTGTACGCTCGTCCGGGCACAGTACCTAACTGGAGTCTGGAGGAGGGTCATAGGGGGAGGAGCCAGTGCACACCACCTGATCTGGAAAAGCTTTACTTTTTGTGCCCTGTCTCCTGCGGAGCCGCTATTCCCCATGGTCCTTTCAGGAACCCCAGCATCCACTACGGACTCCGAGAAATAGATTTATCGGTAAGTAAAATCTTATTTTCTGCCAGGAGAGGGTTATGGACTCGGCAGTGGACAGGGGATGCAGATTCCAAACGACACATGGAAGTTCTGCCTTATAAGGGTGAGGAATTGTTCGGGGATGGTCTCTCGGACCTCGTTTCCACAGCAACAGCTGGGAAGTCTACATTTTTACCCCATGTTCCCTCACAACCAAAGAAAGCACCGTATTATCAGGTACAGTCCTTTCGGCCCAATAGGGGCAAGCGGGTTAAAGGCGCGTCCTTTCTGCCCAGAGGCAGAGGTAGGGGAAAGAAGCTGCAGCATACAGCTAGTTCCCAGGAGCGAAAGTCCTCCCCCGCTTCCTCTAAGTCCACAGCATGACGCTGGGGCTTCACAGGCGGAGCCAGGTACGGTGGGGGCCCGTCTCAAAAACTTCAGCAATCAGTGGGCTCGCTCACGGGTGGATCCCTGGATCCTTCAAGTAGTATCTCAGGGGTACAAGCTGGAATTCGAGACGTCTCCCCCCCGCCGTTTCCTCAAATCTGCCTTGCCAACCACTCCCTCAGGCAGGGAGGCAGTGTTACAGGCAATTCACAAGCTGTATTCACAACAAGTGATAGTAAAGGTGCCCCTACTTCAACAAGGAAGGGGTTACTATTCCACAATGTTTGTGGTACCGAAACCGGACGGTTCGGTGAGACCCATTTTAAATTTGAAATCCTTGAACACATATATAAAAAAATTCAAGTTCAAGATGGAATCGCTCAGGGAGGTTATTGCAAGCCTGGACGAGGGGGATTACATGGTATCACTGGACATCAAGGATGCTTACCTGCATGTCCCCATTTACCATCCTCACCAGGAGTACCTCAGATTTGTGGTACAGGATTGTCATTACCAATTCCAGACGTTGCCGTTCGGTCTATCCACGGCTCCGAGGGTCTTTACCAAGGTAATGGCCGAAATGATGATACTCCTTCGAAAGAAGGGAGTTTTAATTATCCCGTACTTGGACGATCTCCTGATAAAGGCGAGGTCCAGAGAGCAGTTGTTGGTCGGGGTAGCACTATCTCGGGAAGTGCTACAACAGCACGGCTGGATTCTAAACATTCCAAAGTCACCGCTGGTCCCTACGACATGTCTACTGTTCCTGGGGATGGTTCTGGACACAGAACAGAGAAAAGTGTTTCTCCCGGAGGAGAAGGCCAAGGAGCTGTCATCTCTAGTCAGAGGCCTCCTAAAACCAAAACAGGTGTCAGTGCATCACTGCACGCGGATCCTGGGAAAAATGGTAGCTTCCTACGAAGCGATTCCATTCGGCAGATTTCATGCAAGAACCTTTCAGTGGGACCTGTTGGACAAGTGGTCCGGATCGCATCTCCAGATGCATCGTCTGATAACCCTGTCTCCAAGGACAAGGGTGTCTCTGCTGTGGTGGCTGCAGAGTGCTCATCTTCAAGAGGGCCGCAGATTCGGCATACAGGACTGGGTCCTGGTGACCACGGATGCCAGCCTTCGAGGCTGGGGGGCAGTCACACAGGGAAGAAACTTCCAAGGACTATGGTCAAGTCAGGAGACTTCCCTGCACATAAATATTCTGGAACTAAGGGCCATTTACAATGCCCTAAGTCAGGCAAAACCCCTGCTTCAAAACCAGCCGGTACTGATCCAGTCAGACAACATCACGGCGGTCGCCCATGTAAATCGACAGGGCGGCACGAGAAGCAGGACGGCTATGGCAGAAGCCACAAGGATTCTCCGATGGGCGGAAAATCACGTGTTAGCACTGTCAGCAGTGTTCATTCCGGGAGTGGACAACTGGGAAGCAGACTTCCTCAGCAGGCACAACCTCCACCCGGGAGAGTGGGGACTTCATCCAGAAGTCTTTCAAATGATTGTAAACCGGTGGGAAAAGCCACAGGTGGACATGATGGCGTCCCGCCTAAACAATAAGCTAGAAAAATATTGCGCCAGGTCGAGAGACCCGCAGGCGATAGCTGTGGACGCTCTGGTAACACCGTGGGTGTACCGATCGGTTTATGTGTTCCCTCCTCTTCCTCTCATACCAAAGGTACTGAGGATAATAAGGAGAAGAGGATTAAGAACTATACTCATTGTTCCGGATTGGCCAAGAAGAGCGTGGTACCCGGAACTTCAAGAAATTATGTCAGAAGACCCATGGCCTCTACCGCTCAGACAAGACCTGCTGCAGCAGGGGCCCTGTCTGTTCCAAGACTTACCGCGGCTGCGTGTGACGGCATGGCGGTTGAACACCGGATCCTGAAGGAAAAGGGCATTCCGGAGGAAGTCATTCCTACGCTGATTAAAGCTAGGAAAGAAGTAACCGCAAACCATTATCACCGCATATGGCGAAAATATGTTGCGTGGTGTGAGGCCAGGAAGGCCCCAACGGAAGAATTTCAGCTGGGCCGTTTCCTGCACTTCCTACAGTCAGGGGTGACTATGGGCCTTAAATTGGGTTCCATTAAGGTCCAGATTTCGGCTCTATCGATTTTCTTCCAGAGAGAACTGGCTTCACTACCTGAAGTTCAGACTTTTGTTAAGGGAGTGCTGCATATTCAGCCCCCTTTTGTGCCTCCAGTGGCACCTTGGGATCTCAACGTGGTGTTGGATTTCCTAAAGTCACATTGGTTTGAGCCACTGAAAACCGTGGATTTGAAATATCTCACGTGGAAAGTGGTCATGTTGTTGGCCTTGGCTTCGGCCAGGCGTGTTTCAGAATTGGCGGCTTTGTCATGTAAAAGCCCTTATCTGATTTTCCATATGGATAGGGCAGAATTGAGGACTCGTCCCCAGTTTCTCCCCAAAGTGGTATCAGCTTTTCATCTGAACCAACCTATCGTGGTGCCTGCGGCTACAAATGACTTGGAGGCTACCAAGTTGTTGGATGTAGTCAGGGCCCTAAAAATCTATGTTTCCAGGACAGCTGGAGTCAGAAAGACTGACTCACTCTTTATCCTGTATGCGCCCAACAAGTTGGGTGCACCTGCTTCAAAGCAGACTATTGCTCGCTGGATCTGTAGTACGATTCAGCTTGCACATTCTGCGGCTGGACTGCCGCATCCTAAATCAGTAAAAGCCCATTCCACGAGGAAGGTGGGCTCTTCTTGGGCGGCTGCCCGAGGGGTCTCGGCTCTTCAACTTTGCCGAGCAGCTACTTGGTCGGGGTCAAACACGTTTGCTAAATTCTACAAGTTTGACACCCTGGCTGAGGAGGACCTTGAGTTTGCTCATTCGGTGCTGCAGAGTCATCCGCACTCTCCCGCCCGTTTGGGAGCTTTGGTATAATCCCCATGGTCCTTACGGAGTCCCCAGCATCCACTTAGGACGTTAGAGAAAATAAGAATTTACTCACCGGTAATTCTATTTCTCATAGTCCGTAGTGATGCTGGGCGCCCATCCCAAGTGCGGATTGTCTGCAATACTTGTATATAGTTATTGCTTAACTTAAGGGTTATTGTTGAGCCATCTGTTGAGAGGCTCAGTTGTTATACTGTTAACTGGGTATTGTATCACGAGTTATACGGTGTGATTGGTGTGGCTGGTATGAGTCTTACCCGGGATTCAAAATCCTTCCTTATTGTGTCAGCTCTTCCGGGCACAGTATCCTAACTGAAGTCTGGAGGAGGGTCTTAGTGGGAGGAGCCAGTGCACACCAGTAGTCTTAAAGCTTTCTTTATAGTTGTGCCCAGTCTCCTGCAGAGCCGCTAATCCCCATGGTCCTTACGGAGTCCCCAGCATCCACTACGGACTATGAGAAATAGAATTACCGGTGAGTAAATTCTTATTTTTTGTATTTGTTTTTTCCAGTGTTTGAATGTCACTCAACTCCTCCATTATTATGGGCTGAATATCAACTCTCCAATTTCTCCTGTTCAGTTTGCTTACCTTTGCCCAGCGCTGTTGTATCAGATTGATAGCCGGTTTTGCATCAAACATTTTACTGATCTACAAGTAGAGAATGTGGAAAAAAGTACAGAAGGAGGAGCATCTGGTAAGTCGAACAAGGTCCAATAAGGGGACTGGGATTGATATGCCGGCGGGTGGGATGCTGGTGGTGAGAATACCAACCATGGCATCCCAGTGGTGTGAATACCAAAAGGGGGGAAGGTAAGTATACTTACCTTCCCCCAGTGCTCCCCTAACCCTCCTTGCATACAGCCTAACACTTCCCGGTTGTGGCTAAATCCTTCCCCCTCCCGGCAGTGCCTAGCCTAGCAGCAGAGGGGCGGGAGTACGGTTAGGTTTAGGCTGCGATAAGGGAAGGTTAGGGGAGGAGCGGTAGCATGCTTACGGGATTGTAAACATCAGGGATGCCGCGGAAGGTATTCTGACCGCCAGCATTTTGGCCTCAACCTGGTTTTTGTGGTGTGAGCACTGAACATTTGTTTTGGAGATGGGACAGACCTTTAGGAAATTATTACATGGGTAATGCTTAGGCAAATTAAACTGTGGGGCAGATGTATTAAGCTTGGAGAAGTGATAAAGCAGTGATAAATGCAGTGATAAGTGCAAGGTGATAACGCACCAGCCAATCAGCTCCTAACTGTAAATTTGCATATTGGAGCTGATTGGCTGGTGCGTTATCACCTTGCACTTATCACTGGTTTATCTCTTCTGCAGGCTTAATACATCTGCCCCTATTATATTCCCAATGTGCCCAGTCACAATGGGGTCGATTCTATTCGGCAACTTAAGAATAGCGCCGGGAATTAGCTCCCGACGCTATTCAATTCAGCTCCAGTTAAGTCGGCGATGTCCCGTTCTCGCCGACTTAACAGGTAGTTTTGTCGGGAGAACGGGCATTCTCCGACTTAACTACCCGCGGCGATGCTGATTCCCGACAGAATCAGCCTCGCGCCGGCCGCGAGGCAGCACTTTTGTCGGGTTTCTTCTCTCATCCCTCGGGGATGAGAGAAGAATTCCCGACAATTGCGGGTCACTAGCAGCTGAATTGAGTAGCGTCGGGAGCTAATTCCCGGCGCTATTCTTAAGTTGCCGAATAGAATCGACCCCATTGTGCTGCATATGTTGCCGTATAGGGACTATTTACAAATGTATGTGTTGTTGAGGTCTTGGATGGGCAATTTAATTTTTTTTAATGCATGCCCGATCTCCCGTCTAAAGTGACTGGAGACCGAAGGGCACTATTTAATTTTTTTTGTCACACCCAAACAGACTGTGTTTAGCTGCCTAAAGCAGTTAAACTCTTCTAAAGTAATGGGCGCAACATGGAAAGTTCTGTTTGGACGCCCAAACAACTGACTCTCTGCACATTTCAGCTCGTCACCTCCAGGGACTGCAAGCTGAAGTGTGTCCCCCTGCGGCTAATATTTTTTTCATGTAGAATCAATTACAAAATAGACAACCACTCAAGGTCTCGAGTTAGAGAGTTTGGGAAAGTATAACCTAAATGGCCTGATGGAAAATAATAAACCTGAATGTCTTTTGGTTTATTTTTTGTACCTCCGATTTTTATTTTTTTATACAAAACCAATGTTGTAATCTACCGTCATTTTCTAACGGTTACTCTCTCTTCCATTTATAGCGTGGATTTGTGGCTTCATCTCTATCACAGTCATCAGCCTGTTATCCCTTCTGGGAGTTATTTTAATTCCAATCATTAACCAAGGCTGCTTCAAGTTCCTCCTCAACTTCCTTGTTGCTTTAGCTGTGGGAACATTAAGCGGAGATGCACTACTTCATCTGTTGCCTCATGTAATAACAATTATTTATTATTAAAAAAGGTTTATTTAATATGGTGCCTACTGTATATTGTTGCTTGTGTAAATATTTCTTCACATCTATCCATATATCCACAGTTGGCACTTCTTCAGTGAATTTTGGAATAATGTCGCAATATTTTTATTTTTTGTTGAAGTTTTTTTTTTTTTTTTTTTAAATAAACTGTAGCATTTCACTTTATACATTTGCTGCTTCACTTGGTAACATTGAGATTTATGACTGTTATGTTTATGCTCTTATTGTTCTTTGCTACAGTCACAAGGTGGGCATGACCATGGTTCAGAAGAATCTGGGCATAACGGTCATGCTGAAGAGGAGGATTTTCTGGTGGAGTATGACAGCGTTATGAAAGGTCTTGTAGCTCTTGGTGGAATTTATCTCCTGTTCATAGTGGAGCATTGTCTACGAATGTTTAAACACTATAAAGAGCGAAGGGTATGTGTTATACTGGCATATGTTTTTGAAACTTCTTTGGTTTGTTCTAATTCTTTTTTAGGCATTTTCTACCTTTTTAAATTAGAATCTCTCCCTCTGCTTAATAATAATGCATGATTGTAATGGCCTCCCAAAGGGGCCCCTAATAGTTACTCTAGTCAGCAGGATCTATGTACTTGTGGTATCTGGGATCTCTGCTGGTCCTATGCAGTAATGTCTGTATCAAACGGTATCCAATGTGTTGATTCACATGAGTAACACTTGTTTATTAACCCACTCTTTTTGAGATGTATACTTTTTTTTTTTTTTTTGTCAGAGCAAATAAGGTTCCCTTTTGGTAGCATATTGAATTTAATTTAGGAAAAGTACATGCATCACACTTAAACTTTTCTTGTAGATACATCATATATGCTTTCACACTGTTTAAAGCAATCCCATATCATATATTGGTTTAAAATGTTTTAATTGCTTTTGACCTCCGCTCAACTCCTTTAGACATGTGTACACACAAACTTGCCTGCAGGAATGTCGAGAATAGAGACTGCCAGATTTTGCCTGCCCACTAAACACTAAATAATATAAAATGGGGTGGGTTGGAACGGAGAGTGAAAACCTTCATTTTTGACCACTGCCTTATGGAGTATGTGAGGTGTCCAGGTTCCTTATTTGTCTGAAAAGGTTGCTAAATTTGCCATTGATCACGATCCACACAGTACTCTGGCTCAAAATCTGTGACTGGGGCAAGACTACTATAGATGGGACACAATGCATTGTTTCATCCTCCACAGCATATATGAGTACCTGACGAGAAGTTTGTTCATTTTGGGACAATGGGGTAGATGTATTATCAGGTGACATCGGGGAGAAGTGGTATCGGTACACACTATATATGCTGTTACTACTTCTCCATGTAAGAAAGCAGTGATTGTTGGCAAATGCCGGGGGTGCTATGCAACGTGGTATTTCAGCTGCTTCGAAACTACATATCATGCCATGTGATTAGTTTTAGCATGCCCTATTAGAAAATCTGTGGTAGAGAATGCTGGAATGTGTAGTTCCACAGCAGCTAAAGAGCAACATATTTCCTACACCTGTTCTAGACTGTCACTAGGGAGAAAGATGGATTTACTTTATTAGGATTACATTTTGTTATGAATGAATATTAAAGATGTACAGATGTGTCCACATACACCTATCCTCAAATCATGCCAAACAGTCTATGCTACTTAGTTGTGCCGAAACACTATTCCTAAGTACCTAGTACACAATAAGCAAAGTAATTGAGGATAAAGTATGTAGTACGCAAATCCTGCCAGTGACTTTACGCCATACAGTATAGTGCAAAAGGGATAGGTATATATGGACACATTTGTAGTACATCCTACAGGGCCTAGTTGTGAAAAGTGAAGGGCACATCAGAGACCAATGTTTAGCTGGGCCTTAGTGTTCTTGGTTGAAACCTTGACCCTATAATAATTGCCAAAAATGTATGGGAGTTACATGTGTGTACCTCTGACAACTTGGCTTATCTAAAAATATTTTAGAATGTTGGAAATACACTACCCTCTTATATTTATAAGAAATAGTGGTTTGAGCCATCTGGAACAGATGGAGAATATTCTGAATAACACTAAATAGGAATGTCAGTTTAGACAAAATATTTATCTTAATAATGATTAATCTTCCATACCACAAAACATAAGTGATTAGTGAACACCATCTCATCTCATTTCTGAGAGTTTGAAAAGCTGATGAATAGTTCATGTAAAAGTAAGCTTTACCCAATGCATGTCGGATCCTCTCCGACTGAGATGATCCGACAATGCAGTATTCAATTTGTGGGCAAATCCGACTGATTTTGCCTGTTTTCGACAATGTCAATCCGACTTTTTCTGAAGTCTGATTGACATTGTCGAAAACGGGACTAAAACCTGTCTGATTTGGCCGCAAATCCGACAAAACAGATGGATCCGCGGCTAATCCGCCGATCCACATGTTTTCCGACAAGTCAGAGGCAACTCAGTTGGTATACTGGTTAGCATTACAAGCTCAGAGACTTGCATGTTTCTCTGACGTCCTAGTGGATGCTGGGGACTCCGTAAGGACCATGGGGAATAGACGGCTCCGCAGGAGACTGGGCACATCTAAAGAAAGATTTAGGTCCATCTGGTGTGCACTGGCTCCTCCCCCTATGACCCTCCTCCAAGCCTCAGTTAGATTTCTGTGCCCGGCTGAGCTGGATGCACACTAGGGGCTCTCCTGAGCTCCTAGGAAGAAAGTGTTTGTTAGGTTTTTTATTTTCAGTGAGACCTGCTGGCAACAGGCTCACTGCATCGAGGGACTAAGGGGAGAAGAAGCGAACCTACCTAAGTGGTGGTAGCTTGGGCTTCTTAGGCTACTGGACACCATTAGCTCCAGAGGGATCGAACACAGGACCCGACCTCGTCGTCCGTTCCCGGAGCCGCGCCGCCGTCCCCCTTACAGAGCCAGAAGCAAGAAGGTGGTCCGGAAAATCGGCGGCTGAAGACTTCTGTCTTCTCCAAGGTAGCGCACAGCACTGCAGCTGTGCGCCATTGCTCCTCATGCACACCACACACTTCGGTCACTGATGGGTGCAGGGCGCTGGGGGGGGGCGCCCTGAGCAGCAATACTGACACCTTGGCTGGCAAACTGGCACCATATATAGCCCCAGAGGCTATATAGGTGCTTTTTAACCCCTGCCAGAATCCATAAAAATGCGGGAGAAAGTCCGCGAAAAAGGGGCGGAGCTATCTCCTTTCAGCACACTGGCGCCATTTTTCCCTCACAGCTCCGTTGGAGGGAAGCTCCCTGGCTCTCCCCTGCAGTCAATACTACAGAAAGGGTTAAAAAGAGAGGGGGGGCACAATTTAGGCGCAGTATACAATATATATAGGCAGCTATAAGGGAAAACACTCTTATATGTGATATCCGTGTGATATATAGCGCCCTGGTGTGTGCTGGCATACTCTCCCTCTGTCTCCCCAAAGGGCTTTGTGGGGTCCTGTCCTCTGTCAGAGCATTACCTGTGTGTGTGCTGTGTGTCGGTACGGCTGTGTCGACATGTATGAGGAGGATAATGATGTGGAGGCGGAGTGAATGCCTGTAAATGTGATGTCACCCCCTGCGGGATCGACACCGGTGTGGTTGGACTTATGGAAGGATTACGTGAAAGTGTCAACTCCTTACACAAAAGGTCGACGACACAGAACAGCCGGCTACTCAGCTTGTGCCTGTTCCAGCGTCTCAAATGTCATGGGGGGCTCTAAAAACGCCCGCTACCTCAGATGGCAGAAACAGATGTCGACACGGATACCGACTCCAGTGTCGACGACGATGAGACTAGTGTACCCTCCAAATAGGTCCACCCGTTACATGATTGAGGCAATGAAAAATTTATTACACATTTATGACAATACCCCAGGTACCACATAAAAGGGTATTATGTTTGGTGAGAGAAAACTACCAGTAGTTTTTCCTGCATCTGAGAAAATAAAATGAGGTGTGTGAGGAAGCGTGGTCTTCCCCCGGTAAGAAATTGATAATTTCTAAACAGTAATTGGCAGCGTACCCTTTCCCGCCTGAGGATAGGTCACGTTGGGAAACACCCCATAGGGTAGATACAGCGCTTACACGCTTATCAGAAAAGGTGGCACTACCGTCTCCGGATACGGCCGCCCTGAAGGAACCTGCTGATAAAAAGCAGGGGGTTACCCTGAAAGATATAGTCACACACTTGGGCATTATATTGCGACCAGCCATTGCTTCGGCATGGATGTACAGTGCTCCCGCTGCGTGGTCAGATTCCCTGTCGGAAAATTACTATGGATAGGGACAATATTTTGCTGACAATAGAGCATATAAAAGACGTGGTCTTATACATGCGTGATGCACAGAGGGATATTTGCCGGCTGGCATCAAAAATAAGCGCTAGGTCCATTGCCGCCAGACGGGGTCAGGTGAATGGTCAGGCGATGCCGACTCGAATCGGCACATGGAAATTTTGCCCTGTAAGGGGGTAAAACTGTTTGGGGATGGTCTTTCAGACCTCGTTTCCACAGCTACTGCTGGGAAATCGACTTTTTTGCCACAGGCTACCCCACAACAAAAGAAAGCACCGTATCATCAAGTACAGTCCTTTCGGCCCCAGAAAAGCAAGAGGGCTAGAGGCTCATCCTTTCTGCCGAGAGGCAAAGGTAGAGGAAAAAGCTGCAGCACACAGCTAGTTCCCAAGAGCAGAAGTCCTCCCTGCGTCCGGTAAGTCCACAGCATGACGCTGGGGCTGCTCAGGCGGACCCGGGTACGGTGGGGGCCCGTCTCAGAAATTTCAGCGCCCAGTGTGCTCTCTCACATAGATCCCTGGGTCCTTCAAGTAGTATCTCAGGGGTACAGGCTGGAGTTCGAGACGTTCTTCCCCCCGCCGTTTCCTAAAATCTGCCTTACCGGCACCTCCCTCTGCCAGGGAGGCGGTGTTGGTGGCTATTCAACACTATAATCACAACAAGTGATTGTCAAGGTGCCCCTCCTTCAGCAAGGAAGGGGTTACTATTCCACAATGGTTGTGGTACCGAAACAGAACGGTTCGGTGAGTCCCATCTTAAAATTAAAATACTTGAACTTTTATATCAGAAGATTCAAGTTCAAGATGGAATCGCTCAGGGCGGTTATTACGAGCCTGGACGAGGGGGATTACAGGGTCTCCCTGGACATCAAGGATGCGTACCTGCATGTCCCCATTTACCCTCCTCACCAGGAGTACCTCAGATGTGTGGTACAGGACTGTCACTATCAGTTCCAGACGCTGCCGTTGGAGTTGTCCACGGCACCGAAGGTCTTTACCAAGGTAATGGCCGAAATGATGATACTCCTTCGCAAGAAGGAAGTTTTTATTATCCCGTACTTGGACGATCTCCTGATAAAGGCGAGGTCCAAAGAACAGTTGGTAGTGGGGGTAGCACTCTCTCGGGAAGTGCTACAACAGCACGACTGGATTATCAATATTCCAAAGTCACAGCTGGTCCCGACGACACGTCTTCTGTTCCTGGGAATTATTCTGGACACAGACCAGAAAAGAGTGTTTCTTCCAGTGGAAGCACACGAGTCCTGAAAAAAAAAAAAAAAAATGGTAGCTTCGTACGAAGCATAATTCCATTCGGAAGGTTCCACGTAAGGACGTTCCAGTGGGACCTGTGGGACAAATGGTCCGGGTCCCATCTACAGATATAACAGCGGATAACCCTGTCGGCAAGAAACAGGTTGTCATTGCTGTGGTGGCTGCAGAGGGCTCATCTACTAGAGGGCCGCAGATTCGGAATACAGGACTGGGTCCTGGTGACCACGGAGGCCAGCCTTCGGGGCTGGGGTGCAGTCACACAGGGAAGAAATTTCCAAGGAGATTTCGCTTCACATAAATATTCTGGAGCTAAGGGCCATTTACAATGCCCTATGCCAAGCAAGGCCCCTGCTTCAGAACCAGCCGGTACTGATCCAATCAGACAATATCACGGCGGTCGCCCATGTAAACAGACAGGGCGGCACAAGAAGCAGGATGGCGATGGCAGAAGCCACAAGGATTCTCCGATGGGCGACCTACACCCGGGAGAATGGGGACTTCTTCCAGAAGTTTTCCAAATGCGGGTAAACCGTTGGGAATGACCACGGGTGGACATGATGGCGTCCCGCCTCAACAAAAAGTTGAAAAGATATTGCGCCAGGTCAAGGGACCCTCAGGCGATCGCTGTGGATGCTCTAGTGACACCGTGGGTGTACCAGTCGGTTTATGTGTTTCCTCCTCTACCTCTCATACCCAAGGTACTGAGAATAATAAGAATGCGAGGAGTGAAAACCATACTCGTGGTTCCGGATTGGCCAAGAAGAGCTTGGTACCCGGAACTTCAAGAGATGCTGGCAGAGGACCCTTGGCCTCTGCCGCTCAGACAAGACCTGCTGCAGCAGGGACCCTGTCTGTTCCAAGACTTACCGCGGCTGCGTTTGACGGCATGGCGGTTGAACACCGGATCCTAAAGGAAAAGGGTATTCCGGAGGAAGTCATCCCTACCCTGATCAAAGCCAGGAAGGATGTCACCGCAAGACATTATTACCGCATTTGGCGGAAATATGTTGCTTGGTGTGAGGCCATGAAGGCCCCGAAGGAGGAATTTCAACTGGGTCGATTCCTACACTTCCTGCAAGCAGGGGTGACGTTGGGCCTCAAATTGGGGTCCATCAAGGTCCAGATTTCGGCTCTGTCGATTTTCTTCCAGAAAGAACTGGCTTCACTGCCTGAAGTTCAGACTTTTGTCAAAGGAGTTCTGCATATTCAGCCTCCTTTTGTGCCCCCAGTGGCACCTTGGGATCTCAATGTGGTTTTGGCATTCCTGAAATCACATTGGTTCGAACCACTTAAGACTGTGGAACTGAAATATCTCACGTGGAAAGTGGTCGTACTGTTGGCCCTGGCTTCGGCCAGGCGGGTTTCAGAATTGGCGGCTTTGTCTGAAAAAGCCCTTATCTGATTTTCCAGATGGATAGGGCAGAATTGAGGACTCGTCCTCAGTTTCTCCCGAAGGTGGTCTCAGCTTTTCACTTGAACCAACCTATTGTGGTGCCTGCGGCTACTAGGGACTTGGAGGATTCCAAGTTGCTGGACGTAGTCAGGGCCCTGAAAATTTATGTTTCCAGGACGGCTGGAGTCAGAAAAACTGACTCGCTGTTTATCCTGTATGCACCCAACAAGCTGGGTGCTCCTGCTTCTAAGCAGTCTATTGCGCGCTGGATTTGTAGCACTATTCAGCTGGCGCATTCTGCGGTAGGATTACCGCAGCCTAAATCAATAAAAGCCCATTCCACAAGGAAGGTGGGCTCATCTTGGGCGGCTGCCCGAGGGGTCTCGGCTTTACAACTTTGCCGAGCAGCTACTTGGTCAGGGGCAAACACGTTTGCTAAATTCTACAAATTGGATTCCCTGGCTGAGGAGGACCTGGAGTTCTCTTATTCGGTGCTGCAGAGTCATCCGCACTCTCCCGCCCGTTTGGGAGCTTTGGTATAATCCCCATGGTCCTTACGGAGTCCCCAGCATCCACTAGGACGTCAGAGAAAATAAGATTTTACTCACCGGTAAATCTATTTCTCGTAGTCCGTAGTGGATGCTGGGCGCCCATCCCAAGTGTGGATTGTCTGCAATACTTGTACATAGTTATTGTTACAAAAATCGGGTTTTGTTGTGAGCCATCTCTTCAGAGGCTCCAATTGTTATCATACTGTTAACCGGGGTTCCTATCACGTGTTATATGGTGTGATTGGTGTGGCTGGTATGAGTCTTACCCGGGATTCAAAAATCCTTCCTTATTGTGTCAGCTCTTCCGGGCACAGTTCCTAACTGAGGCTTGGAGGAGGGTCATAGGGGGAGGAGCCAGTGCACACCAGATAGACCTAAATCTTTCTTTAGATGTGCCCAGTCTCCTGCGGAGCCGTCTATTCCCCATGGTCCTTACGGAGTCCCCAGCATCCACTACGGACTACGAGAAATAGATTTACCGGTGAGTAAAATATTATTTTTTCCCATGTTTGTGTGGGTTTCCTCCGGGTACTCCAGTTTCCTCCCACAATCCAAACCTACTGGTAGGTTAAATGGCTTCTGTCAAAAAATGAACCCTAGTGTGTGTGTACATGTGATAGGGAATATACATGTGGGGCAGGGACTGTGAATGACTGGAATAACTGGTATTAAATGTTCTTAATGTTTCATCATTTTGCCATCACAAAGGGAAACTCTGTTCATAGTGTGACTTTGTCTTGTAGGGGAAACCAAATAGGCTGAATCGGAAACAGAAAGTGGATGAGTCTGCAGTTGGGAGAGAATTATCTGATCTCAAACGTAGATCAGATGTAGAATGGTTGCAACTAAAACCTTTAGCAGGTAAAATCATTAATTTGTGTCTTCTGATGGTTTTGTTTTAGTTTATTACATGAAATTCCTTTTAGTTGTTTAAAAAAAAAAAAAAAAAATTATTTTACATCATGATTTGTCCCGCTAATTGCTAGGTATTGGCCCATAGGTGTACATATTAAATGTATCTTTCACCTGATGAACTACGTTGCAAGCTGGGATTTTTCTTCCACATGGTATAGGCTAGAACACGGAGGTATTGCAGAAGGGAGTCTAAATATTGGGCCTAATTCAGACCTGATCGCAGCAGCAAATTTGTTAGCTAATGGGCAAAACCATGGTGGTCATTCCGAGTTGATCGCTAGCTGCATTTGTTCGCAGCGCAGCAATGGGGCTAAAAAACGGCTGTTCTGCGCATGCTGCACAATGCGCATCGTACGAGTACAATGAACAGTGTAGTTTTGCACAGGGTCTAGCTAAGCATTTCAGTCGCACTGGTGGCCGCAGTGTGATTGACATGAAGGGGGCGTTTCTGGGTGTCACCTGACCGTTTTATGGGAGTGCTCGGAAAAACGCAGGCGTGCCATGAAAAACGCAGGCGTGGCTGGGCGGGTTTGTGACGTCAAAACAGGAACTGAACAGTCTGAAGTGATCGCAAGCGCTGAGTAGGTTTTGAGCTACTCTGAAACTGCACAAAAAAACTTTGTAGCCGCTCTGCGATACATTCGTTCGCACTTCTGCTAAGCTAAAATACACTCCCAGTGGGCGGCGGCATAGCATTTGCACGGCTGCTAAAAACTGCTAGCGAGCGATCAACTCGGAATGACCCTCCATGTGCACTGCAGGCGTGGCAGATATAACATGTGCAGAGAGAGTAGATTTGGGTGGGTTATATTGTTTCTGTGCATGGTAAATACTGGCTGCTTTATTTTTACACTGCAATTTAGATTTCAGTTCAATAATAATCTTATTTATATAGCGCTCTTTCGCCAACAGGACTTAAGGCACTTTACAAACATTAAAAACAATGCACATAATACAGAGGATTTCAGTAATACAGCAATAGATAAGTCACACAGATATAAAAGAAAACCTTAAGCACACAGAAAGCATAATGCATGATTGGTTTAGTTATTTTGGGTAATAACTTCCAAGGGTTGTGTATTCCACCCTCACAAGGTACCAGGTGCGGCAGCCATCTTGGGCGCTCAGTTTAGGATTAGCCAGGGTGGAATAGTCTACCCGTAGAAGAGATGTCACAAAATGGGGGTGATTTCAGAGTCCTAAAGTTCAGAGTAGGGTTCCAACAAAACCACCAGGTCTATGTATTTTTCATCCCATCCACAAGCGTACCAGATGAGGCAGCCATGTTGAGCGCACATCGAAGGTTACACTGCGGAAGGTGAGCCATACAAGGGCCCAGTGCATATATGGGAAAACTGACACTTATGTAGTAGTATGATGTACCCTGTATGTAGGGCGCAATGGCAGGGTGTGTAATCAGTGGAGGTAAATTTTACAGGAAAAGCACACAGTGGAGTGGAAGAAAGAAAAATAGGGGGAATAAAACAATTTCAGGTAACCAGTGGCAGAAGGAAAATTGGGATAACATCATTTTGCTGAGCTCATAGTACGGGTGGGTATGAGAATGTGGGGAGCACACTCAGGACCAGTGGAGATGTCCCTGCTGAGCCTGGTCCTGGTGCTCTCCCCCTGCTCATCTTGAGGGTTGGGCCCAGGGGCAAACTTGAACACACCCCACGCAAATCTAACTCTCTCTGCAAATGTTATATCTGCCCCCCCTGCAGTGCACATGGTTTTGCCCATTAGCTAACAAATTTGCTGCTGCGATCAGGTCTGAATTACGCCCATAGGGGGTAATTCCAAGTTGATAGCAGCAGGAAATTTTTTAGCAGTTGGGAAAAATTGTGTGCACTGCAGGGGGGGCAGATATAACATTTGCAGAGAGAGTTAGATTTGGGTGGGTTATTTTGTTTCTGTGCAGGGTAAATACTGGCTGCTTTATTTTTAAACTACAATTTAGATTGCAGATTGAACTCACCACACCCAAATCTAACTCTCTCTGCACATGTTATATCTGCCTCCCCTGCAGTGCACATGGTTTTGCCCAACTGCTAACAAAATTCCCGCTGCGATCAACTTGGAATTACCCCCCATAGTCTGGAGTAGTTCCTGTTGTGATTTAGCAAAGTCAGGCTTCTGTCATAAGATTTTGTTATCACGATGAAGAGTGAATCTGCGTCATTGTGTAAACATATTTGCGCACAGTAATATGCATGCATTGCATGAAATTAACTTCTTGTAGAGTCTCACATCCAGACAGAAGACTCTGCAGCTATATTTTAGCTTCAAGTTATACATTTGCATAGTACTGTATATTATATGTCAAAGGAACAAATGTTTGAAAGCATATTAGGCAGGGTTTTTGTTTTTTTATTCATAGCCTGTTCTATTCAAGTAAGAAGAAAATAAGTAATTTCGCTATGACAGAAAAAAAAAAAAAAAAATATATATATATATATATATATATATATATATATATATAGCTCTGTATGTCCAATTACATCCAGCACTCATAGTTCAAATACCATCAGGGGCGCATCCTGTAGCAGCAGATGATGTATACAGATCTTAGAACAGGGCACTCACCAGACTTCCAGTTAGGGGGAAAAAAAAAGTTTATTCCGTAAATACCATCTAACAAAGTGTAGAAGACAGCTGACGTTTCCGTCCCATCCAGGACTTTAATCGTTTTAACCCATATCTTAGCATAGACAATCATACATACTCTACATATTTGGTAATAAATCAGTTTTGTAAGTGATTATTTACATATTTACATTTTTAATAAATCAACTATTTTGTGGTACTTTTTGGAAGAATATTAGCCAGTTAAGTGGTTAATGACATTGCTAGTCTTATAGCCAGTTCTGGTTATCCTATGGTGCTCTTAAAGAGGTTCTTACAACTCATATATTTAAGATCTGGTCTACGTGGTGATATAGAATGATAATACCATGTTTACATCACATTTTATGTACACTAGCGTGCAAAAGTCTTTGGCCAAGGAAAGTAATAGTTAATAAAATACCAAATGCAGTGAAATAATGAAAATATTTATCCATAATAATTCATATGCTTATGAAGGTTTCTCAATGGGATTGAGATCAGGTGACCTGAGGAGGCCATGTTATAATTTGTAGAACTTACTGCCCTTCTTTACTTCTCAAATAATTGATACACAGTTTAGATGTGGTGTTATGGTCGTTATCTTGCATGATCAACCCTTTTTTCAATATTTGGTGTTCCACTTGGTACAGTGCGATGTTCTTAAATAATGTGGTATCATTTCATATACATAGTTGATGTTGTTTGAACTAAATCTCTATCCTGTCCTCCCTCAGAGTCATGACCACCACCATGTTTAACTGTATGACTTACAAAATTATCTAACTCACGTTCTCCGACTATTCTTCGAACATACGGACGTCTTCTGGTTCTGAAAAGTTAAAAATTTGGATTTGTCGGTCTAAAATACTTTATTCCAGTGTCCTTTGGCCCATAGAAGGCATTTTACTTTATTTACAGACTTCAGCAATGTCTTTTTGGAAGCTATGTGACCATTTAGACCTACATTATGCAGATGGGATGCATTTGGCATCCAAACGTATGGGATACCAGTGGTCAGGAGACCAGCACCGGAATCCTGACACCTGTCAGAATGCTGGCATCCCTACTGCCGGAATCCTGAACGGAAGTATCTGGGGGAGGTTAGGGTTAGGCTATGGGGGGAGGGAGGTTAGGCTTTTGAGGGGGGCGATTAGGGTTAGGCTGAGGGGAGTGTGGGTGGAGGCGGTTAGGATTA
>NC_086450.1:267611391-267731999 GCF_028390025.1 Pseudophryne corroboree | reverse complement strand
TAGCTGCGCCCCTGTAGCTGCGCCCCTTGTAGTTGTGCCCCTGTAGCTGCGCCCCTTGTAGCTGTGCCCCTGTAGCTGCGCCCCTTGTAGCTGCGCCCCTGTAGCTGCGCCCCTTGTAGTTGTGCCCTTGTAGCTGCGCCCCTTGTAGTTGTGCCCCTGTAGCTGACCCCTTGTACTGTGTCCCTTGTAGCTGCCCCCTTTTACTGTGCCCCTTGTAGTTGTGCCCCTGCAGCTGTGCCCCTTGTACTGTGCCCCTGTAGCTGCGCCCCTTGTAGTTGTGCCCCTGTAGCTGACCCCTTGTACTGTGTCCCTTGTAGCTGCCCCCTTTTACTGTGCCCCTTGTAGTTGTGCCCCTGCAGCTGTGCCCCTTGTACTGTGCCCCTTCTAGTTGTGCCCCTTGTAGTTGTTGCCCTGTAGCTGCACCCTTGTACTGTGCCCCTTGTAGTTGTGCCCCTTGTAGTTGTGGCCCTGTAGCTGCCCCCTTGTAGATGCCCCCTTGTACTGTGCCTCTTGTAGTTGTGGCCCTGTAGCTGCCCCCTTGTAGCTGCCCCCTTGTACTGTGCCCCTTGTAGTTGTGCCCCTGCAGCTGTGCCCCTTGTACTGTGCCCCTTCTAGTTGTGCCCCTTGTAGTTGTTGCCCTGTAGCTGCACCCTTGTACTGTGCCCCTTGTAGTTGTGCCCCTTGTAGTTGTGGCCCTGTAGCTGCCCCCTTGTAGATGCCCCCTTGTACTGTGCCTCTTGTAGTTGTGGCCCTGTAGCTGCCCCCTTGTAGCTGCCCCCTTGTACTGTGCCCCTTGTAGTTGTGGCACTGTAGCTGCCCCCTTGTATTGTGCCCCTTGTAGCTGCGCCCATGTACTGTGCCCCTTGTAGCTGTAAAAAAAAAACACACACGCACAGACACATACTTACCGTTCCTGCAGCGCTGCCTCCGTCTCCGTCCACCGCTCCACGTGTTCTTGTACAACCAACTTCTCTGCTGGGCTCCTCTACTCTCGCGCTGCTCAGTCACGTGTGCCGCTATGCAGCGGAGGAGGGCTACACTGTGACTGACAGCGGAGAGGGCGTGAGCTGGTGCTGGTCCCAGCAGCAGCAATCCAATCAGGATGTGCTGACAACTTGCTGGGGCCGGATCAGCCTCACATGTGGTGTCCGTACTCGGGAAAAAAAACAAAAAAACCCTCTGCTGCAGCGCAGCTCCTGGGCCGCATTACTAGCCGACTTGGGCCGCATGCGGCCCGCGGGCCGCGGGTTGGACAAGCCTGATCTACATTGTATACCTGTGGTGGGTTTTTTTCTCTTCATACTAGTTTAGCAGTCTGCTGACAGTGTCCACCAGGTCCGTTAATATTATTATACAGTATATTATATATATATATATATAGCAGTACGGTAGGCCACGGCTGTACCTACCTCTGTGTCGTCAGTGCACTCGTCGTCCATAAGTAATATAATACTATACTATCCATCCATCTACATTGTATACCTGTGGTGGTTTTTTTTCTTCTTCATACTAGTTTAGCAGTCTGCTGACAGTGTCCACCAGGTCCGTTATTATTATACAGTATATTATATATATATATAGCAGTACGGTAGGCCACGGCTGTACCTACCTCTGTGTCGTCAGTGCACTCGTCGTCCATAAGTAATATAATACTATACTATAGTATCCATCCATCTACATTGTATACCTGTGGTGGCTTTTTTTTTCTTCATACTAGTTTAGCAGTCTGCTGACAGTGTCCACCAGGTCCGTTATTATTATTATACAGTATATTATATACATATATATATATATATATATAGCAGTACGGTAGGCCACGGCTGTACCTACCTCTGTGTCGTCAGTGCACTCGTCGTCCATAAGTAATATAATACTATACTATCCATCCATCTACATTGTATACCTGTGGTTTTTTTTTTCTTCATACTAGTTTAGCAGTCTGCTGACAGTGTCCACCAGGTCCGTTATTATTATACAGTATATTATATATATATATATAGCAGTAAGGTAGGCCACGGCTGTACCTACCTCTGTGTCGTCAGTGCACTCATCGTCCATAAGTAATATAATACTATACTATCCATCCATCTACATTGTATACCTGTGGTGGCTTTTTTATTCTTCATACTAGTTTAGCAGTCTGCTGACAGTGTCCACCAGGTCCTTTATTATTATACAGTATATTATATATATATATATATAGCAGTACGGTAGGCCACGGCTGTACCTACCTCTGTGTCATTAGTGCACTCGTCGTCCATAAGTAATATAATACTATACTATCTATCCATCTACATTGTATACCTGTGGTGGCTTTTTTTTTTCTTCATACTAGTTTAGCAGTCTGCTGACAGTGTCCACCAGGTCCGTTATTATTATTATACAGTATATTATATATATATATATATATATATATATATAGCAGTACGGTAGGCCACGGCTGTACCTACCTCTGTGTCGTCAGTGCACTCGTCGTCCATAAGTAATATAATACTATACTATCCATCCATCTACATTGTATACCTGTGGTGGCTTTTAGTTGTGCGCATTAAAATATGGAGAACAAAAATGTGGAGGTTAAAAAAATAGGGAAAGATCAAGATCCACTTCCACCTCGCGCTGAAGCTGCTGCCACTAGTCATGGCCGAGACGATGAAATGCCATCAACGTCGTCTGCCAAGGCCGATGCCCAATGTCATAGTACAGAGCATGTAAAATCCAAAACACAAAAGATCAGTAAAATGACCCAAAAATCAAAATTAAAAGCATCTGAGGAGAAGCGTAAACTTGCCAATATGCCATTTACGACACGGAGTGGCAAGGAACGGCTGAGGCCCTGGCCTATGTTCATGGCTAGTGGTTCAGCTTCACATGAGGATGGAAGCACTCATCCTCTCGCTAGAAAAAAAAAAAGACTTAAGCTGGCAAAAGCACAGCAAAGAACTGTGCGTTCTTCGAAATCACAAATCCCCAAGGAGAGTCCAATTGTGTCGGTTGCGATGCCTGACCTTCCCAACACTGGACGGGAAGAGCTTGCGCCTTCCACCATTTGCACGCCCCCTGCAAGTGCTGGAAGGAGCACCCGCAGTCCAGTTCCTGATAGTCAAATTGAAGATGTCAGTGTTGAAGTACACCAGGATGAGGATATGGGTGTTGCTGGGGAGGAAATTGACAAGGAGGATTCTGATGGTGATGTGGTTTGTTTAAGTCAGGCACCCGGGAAGACACCTGTTGTCCGTGGGAGGAATATGGCCATTGACATGCCTGGTCAAAATACAAAAAAAATCAGCTCTTCAGTGTGGAATTATTTCAACAGAAATGCGGACAACTGGTGTCAAGCCGTGTGTTGCCTTTGTCAAGCTGTAATAAGTAGGGGTAAGACCACTTGTACTACTTCCAGTAAGCAACTGACTGTCCAACAGTCCTTTGCGAGGAAGATGAAATATCACAGCAGTCATCCTATTGCAAAGCGGATAACTCAGGCCTTGACAACTATGTTGGTGTTAGACGTGCGTCCAGTATCCGCCGTTAGTTCACGGGGAACTAGAGAATTGCTTGAGGTAGTGTGCCCCCGTTACCAAATACCATCTAGGTTCCACTTCTCTAGGCAGGCGATACCGAGAATGTACACGGACGTCAGAAAAAGACTCACCAGTGTCCTAAAAAATGCAGTTGTACCCAATGTCCACTTAACCACGGACATGTGGACAAGTGGAGCAGGGCAGACTCAGGACTATATGACTGTGACAGCCCACTGGGTAGATGTATTGCCTCTCGCTGCAAGAACAGCAGCGGCGGCACCAGTAGCAGCATCTCGCAAACGCCAACTCGTTCCTAGGCAGGCTACGCTTTGTATCACCGCTTTCCAGAATACGCACACAGTTGAAAACCTCTTACGGCAACTGAGGAAGATCATCGCAGAATGGCTTACCCCAATTGGACTCTCCTGGGGATTTGTGGCATCGGACAACGCCAGCAATATTGTGCGTGCATTACATCTGGGCAAATTCCAGCACGTCCCATGTTTTGCACATACCTTGAATTTGGTGGTGCAGAATTATTTAAAAAACGACAGGGGCGTGCAAGAGATGCTGTCGGTGGCCAAAGAATTGCGGGCCACTTTCGGCGTACAGGCACCGCGTACAGAAGACTGGAGCACCACCAAAAACACCTGAACCTGCCCTGCCATCATCTGAAGCAAGAGGTGGTAACGAGGTGGAATTCAACCCTCTATATGCTTCAGAGGATGGAGGAGCAGCAAAAGGCCATTCAAGCCTATACATCTGCCCACGATATAGGCAAAGGAGGTGGAATGCACCTGTCTCAAGCGCAGTGGAGAATGATTTCAACGTTGTGCAAGGTTCTGCAACCTTTTGAACTTGCCACACGTGAAGTCAGTTCAGACACTGCCAGCCTGAGTCAGGTCATTCCCCTCATCAGGCTTTTGCAGAAGAAGCTGGAGGCATTGAAGGAGGAGCTAAAACAGAGCGATTCTGCTAGGCATGTGGGACTTGTGGATGGAGCCCTTTATTCGCTTAACCAGGATTCACGGGTGGTCAATCTGTTGAAATCAGAGCACTACATTTTGGCCACCGTGCTCGATCCTAGATTTAAAACCTACCTTGGATCTCTCTTTCCGGCAGACACAAGTCTGCAGAGGTTCAAAGACCTGCTGGTGAGAAAATTGTCAAATCAAGCGGAACGCGACCCGTCAACATCTCCTCCTTCACATTCTCCCGCAACTGGGGATGCGATGAAAAGGCTACGAATTCCGAGCCCACCCGCTGGCGGTGATGCAGGGCAGTCTGGAGTGACTGCTGATGCTGACATCTAGTCCGGACTGAAGGACCTGCCAACGATTACTGACATGTCGTCTACTGTCACTGCATATGATTCTCTCACCATTGAAAGAATGGTGGAGGATTATATGAGTGACCGCATCCAAGTAGGCACGTCAGACAGTCCGTACGTATACTGGCAGGAAAAAGAGGCAATTTGGAGGCCCTTGCACAAACTGGCTTTATTCTACCTAAGTTGTCCTCCCTCCAGTGTGTACTCCGAAAGAGTGTTTAGTGCCGCCGCTCACCTTGTCAGCAATCGGCGTACGAGGTTACTTCCAGAAAATGTGGAGAAGATGATGTTCATTAAAATGAATTATAATCAATTCCTCCGTGGAGACATTCACCAGCAACAATTGCCTCCAGAAAGTACATGGGGACCTGAGATGGTGGATTCCAGTGGGGACGAATTAATAATCTGTGAGGAGGGGGATGTACACAGTGAAAGGGGTGATGAATCGGACGATGCTGATGAGGTGGACATCTTGCCTCTGTAGAGCCAGTTTGTGCAAGGAGAGATTGATTGCTTCTTTTTTGGTGGGGGCCTAAACCAACCAGTCATTTCAGTCACAGTCGTGTGGCAGACCCTGTCGCTGAAATGATGGGTTCGTTAAAGTGTGCATGTCCTGTTTATACAACATAAGGGTGGGTGGGTGGGCCCAAGGACAATTCCATCTTGCACCTCTTTTTTCTTTCATTTTTCTTTGCGTCATGTGCTGTTTGGGGAGTATTTTTTTGAAGGGCCATCCTGCGTGACACTGCAGTGCCACTCCTAGATGGGCCAGGTGTTTGTGTCGGCCACTAGGGTCGCTTAGCTTAGTCACACAGCTACCTCATTGCGCCTCTTTTTTTCTTTGCGTCATGTGCTGTTTGGGGAGTATGTTTTTGAAGGGCCATCCTGTCTGACACTGCAGTGCCACTCCTAGATGGGCCAGGTGTTTGTGTCGGCCACTTGGGTCGCTGAGCTTAGTCACACAGCTACCTCATTGCGCCTCTTTTTTTCTTTGCGTCATGTGCTGTTTGGGGAGTATTTTTTTGAAGGGCCATCCTGCGTGACACTGCAGTGCCACTCCTAGATGGGCCAGGTGTTTGTGTCGGCCACTAGGGTCGCTTAGCTTAGTCACACAGCTACCTCATTGCGCCTCTTTTTTTTTTTGCGTCATGTGCTGTTTGGGGAGTATTTTTTTGAAGGGCCATCCTGCGTGACACTGCAGTGCCACTCCTAGATGGGCCAGGTGTTTGTGTCGGCCACTAGGGTCGCTTAGCTTAGTCACACAGCTACCTCATTGCGCCTCTTTTTTTCTTTGCGTCATGTGCTGTTTGGGGAGTATTTTTTTGAAGGGCCATCCTGTCTGACACTGCAGTGCCACTCCTAGATGGGCCAGGTGTTTGTGTCGGCCACTTGGGTCGCTGAGCTTAGTCGCACAGCTACCTCATTGCACCTCTTTTTTTCTTTGCGTCATGTGCTGTTTGGGGAGTATTTTTTTGAAGGGCCATCCTGCCTGACACTGCAGTGCCACTCCTAGATGGGCCAGGTGTTTGTGTCGGCCACTTGTGTCGCTTAGCTTAGCCATCCAGCGACCTCGGTGCAAATTTTAGGACTAAAAATAATATTGTGAGGTGTGAGGTGTTCAGAATAGACTGAAAATGAGTGGAAATTATGGTTATTGAGGTTAATAATACTATGGGATCAAAATGACCCCCAAATTCTATGATTTAAGCTGTTTTTTTAGGGTTTTTTGAAAAAAACACCCGAATCCAAAACACACCCGAATCCGAAAAAAAAATATTCGGTGAGGTTTTGCCAAAACGCGTTCGAACCCAAAACACGGCCGCGGAACCGAACCCAAAACCAAAACACAAAACCCGAAAAATTTCCGGTGCACATCACTACCATTTTCCCAGAATCTGTGTATGCGCATTAGGGTCTAAAGGGATTATTCAACCAAAAAAGTTAACAACTGGGCAAAACCATGTTGCACTGCAGGAGAGTTAGATTTGGGTGGGGTGTGTTATGTTCAAATTTAAATCTAATTGCAGTGTAATAATAAAGTAGCCAGTATCTACCATGCACAGAAACAATATAACCGACCCAAATCTAAATCTCTCTGCATGATACATCTGCCCCACATGCAGTGCAACATGGTTTTGCCTATTATTGTGCTCTTTTGGTTTGCTAACAAACCCCTTGAGCACTGAAGTGCTCGGACTCGCTACAGCGCTGCTCCGTTGCCGGGCGCTGGCAGAGAGTAGGGGGCCCGGACAGGGGAGGCCCATGTCCCTTAAAGCATTCTCCATTTTTGCACTTTGCGGCTCCACCTACAGTTGTGGCAGCTTGCTAAATTACAGTGTCCATTGGCTCCTATAAAGACAGTGGTATCACATGTGCACCTGACAGGAATGAATATTCCCAGTGGTGCAAGTAGAAAAAATTTCTTAGTGGTACTGTGAGTGCTCCAAAAAATGGGTGTGGCCACATGCCACATAGGACGTGTCCAATGAAAATGGGGGCATGATACACATATGGGGGGCCAGATACACATATGCCCCAATAGTGCAGTGCCAGATACACATATGCCCCCAATAGTGCCAGATACACATATGCCCCCAATAGTGCCAGATACACATATGCCCCAGTAGTGCAGTGCCAGATATACACTATTGCCCCCACAGTGCCAGATATGCCCCCACAGTACCAGATACAAATATGCCCCCATGGTGCAAGATACATGCATGCCCCCACTGTACCAGATATGCCCCCACAGTACCAGATACACATATGCCCCCACAGTGCCAGATACACATATGCCCCCACTGTCACGGGCTGGTCTGATTGTGTTCCCGGTAATGACCTGGGTGAGCCAGTGGAGGGCGCAGGGAGGCAGAAGTTAGGTGGCTTGAGACAGGGACAAGTCATATGCTGGAGTACTCTGGAAGATTACACAGTGAGCACAGAGAATTGGCGAGACCTGAAGCAGAGGCGCTGAGTCTAACTCACCAGGGGTGTTTGCCAGTGACCCCAGCCAGGGTATATGGTCTTCGCTGTGCCTGACGGGCAGGTCGCAGCCCTCTGTTTAGGTTTCTCTGTGGAGGCTGTGAGACAATCGGGTATACAGGGATGCTTAATGCTGGATTATACTGAAGTGCTTAACTATCGATAGTCCAATGGTGACGTGAAAAAGTAAGTATATCGGAGATGGTGAACTCAGGAGTACTTGGGTAGCTGATGATGAATAAATCGGTATGGCAGCTGATAGCGTGAGGACAGTCTGTGTTTTGATGGTTCAGCCAAATGGGCGATAAGCCTGGAGCCTTGAGAGCAATGCTGGAGAACTTGCAGGAGAACTGACAAGTTGTTCAAGGCAACGAGGACTCTGGGAAGCCTGCTTATATTCCCCCCAGAAGGATGCTGATTGGTTGCTGCTGGCAGCAGCATGCACAGAACCAGGAAGTAATTACCTGGATAATGTGACTTTGGATCATGTGACTCTGGATCATGTGACTCTGCCAGAGTCAGTGGACATCATGCCAGTAACGACAGAATGTGTCAGCAGCCGATCTACGGCAAAGAATACACCAGCATGCCGGTAAGTGGCGTGCGCGAGCAGCGCGTGAACCATGGCCCTCATTCCGAGTTGTTCGCTCGGTATTTTTCATCGCATCGCAATGAAAATCCGCTTAGTACGCATGCGCAATGTTCGCACTGCGACTGCGCCAAGTAACTTTGCTATGTAGAAAGTAATTTTACTCACGGCTTTTTCATCGCTCCGGCGATCGTAATGTGATTGACAGGAAATGGGTGTTACTGGGTGGAAACACGGCGTTTCAGGGGCGTGTGGCTGAAAACGCTACCGTTTCCGGAAAAAACGCAGGAGTGGCCGGAGAAACGGTGGGAGTGCCTGGGCGAACGCTGGGTGTGTTTGTGACGTCAACCAGGAACGACAAGCACTGAACTGATCGCACAGGCAGAGTAAGTCTGAAGCTACTCTGAAACTGCTAAGTAGTTAGTAATCGCAATATTGCGAATACATCGGTCGCAATTTTAAGAAGCTAAGATTCACTCCCAGTAGGCGGCGGCTTAGCGTGTGTAACTCTGCTAAATTCGCCTTGCGACCGATCAACTCGGAATGAGGGCCCATGGTTCCTGACAGTACCCTCCTTTTAGGGTGGGCACCGAACACCCACGAGGCTTGGAAGGATTGTCTCTGTGGAAGGCGGAAATCAGACAAGGAGCGTGAACATTAACCTAGCTTCTCTCTTCTGGGCCATAGCCCTTACAATCGATAAGATACTGGACATGCCCATATCTCTGACGAAAAGCCACAAGTTTTTCGACCTCGAATTCAACTCCTCGGTGGGTATACACTCTGGGGGACTCAGAAGAAGATTTTTGGAAGCGGTTGAGAATGAGAGGCCGCAGCAAAGAGATGTGGAAAGACTTAGGTATTCTTAGATAGGCTGGTAGTTTTAGCTTGTATGCCACAGGATTGATCATTTGTTCCATGGAGAATGGGCCTATGAATCGAAGGGCAACCTTCATGGAAGGAACCCTTAAACGTAGCTTCTGAGTTGAAAGCCAAACTTTGTCTCCGGGTTTTAGCAGAGGAACAGCTCGCCGTTTGCGATCAGCAAAGACTTTATATCGCTTGGATGCTTTCTTGAGTGAGACATGGACATTTTTCCAAACTAGAGAGAAGTGTTTGAGTGTAGAGGATGCAGCTGGCACTTCTAAAGCTGGTAGCGCTCGAAATTAGGCGGGCGCGGATGTTGACCGTACACAATATAGAATGGTGAATTTCCCCTGGCCGTATGGTACCTGAAATTATGGGCAAACTCTGTCCAAGGAAGTAGACTTACCCAGTTGTCCTGCAAAAAGGAAATGTACAGTCAGAGGAATGCTTCAAAATCCTTGTTGACCCTCTCCATTTGCCCAATGGATTGTGGGTGGTACGCTGTGGAGAAATTTAACTTCACTTGTAAGGTGGAACAAAGGGCTTTCCAGAAGCGGGCTACGAATTGTACACCGCAGTCGGAGACAATTTCTGTAGGGAGTCCATGAATCTTGAAAATAAGCTGTATGAATATTTGGGCGAGCTTGGAAGCCGAAGGTAGACTGGTGAGTGGTATAAAGTGTGCCATCTTTGAGAATCGATCCACCACTACCCAGATGGTAATACACTCTTGGGACTTCGGAAGCTCTGAGATGAAGTCCATGGATAAAAGTGTCCATGGACACGTAGGAATGGGCAATGGGAGGAGAGATCCTGCAGGAGCTTGGCGATGTACTTTATGTTGGGCACATGGAGAACAAGAGGTCAAAAAATCTTGGACGTCTTTCCTCATTTTGGGCCACCAGTAAGAGCGACGAACAAGTTCAAGAGTCTTGAGAACCCCAGGATGGCCGGAAAAGGGTGAGGTGTGAGCCCAAGATAGTAACTTCGGCCGAAGTTCAGGCATCACATACATCTTCCCTGGAGATGACACAGGAGACACGTGAGTGGTAGCAAAGGCAGTGGGACTGATGATGGGACGCTCGTCATGAGGCAGAACATCTTCCTCCATGGACCGTGATAATGCATTTGCTTTTACATTCTGAGAGCCTGGGCGATACAAGATCTTGAAATCAAAATGTGAGAAGAATAGTGACCAGTGGGCTTGGCAAAGATTCAAGCACTGCGGTCTGTAAAAATGGTTATGGGAAATTTGTCACCCTCTAACAAGTACCTCCACTGTTCCAATGCTAACTTGAACGCTAACAACTCTTGATCGCCAATGGAGTAGTTTTTCTCTGCAGGAAGGAATTTTCGTGAGAAAATACCGCATGGATGTTGCTCCCCATCTTCCTCGGTCTGGGAAAGCACTGCGCCGATACCCACATTAGGGGCATTAACTTCAAGGAAAAAGGGCTTATCAGGGTCTGGCTGCTTGAGAATAGGTGCAGAGATGAAGGCTTATTTTAGCAGATGGAATGCGGACAAGGCTTCTTTGGACCAGACTGTGGGGTTTGCTCCCTTTTTGGTCAGGGCTGTAATTAGAGAATCCCCTGATAAATTTTCTATAATAATTGGCAAAGCCAATGAAGCGCTGGACAGCCTTTAGTGTAGTTGGTTGGGACCAACCGTTGATGGCCTCAAGTTTTTCAGGGTCCATCTGTAATTTTGAGTCGGAAGAAAGGTATAGATGGTACTTCAAAGGTACACTAGGAGAGTTTACCATACAATTTGTTTGCACTAAACGGCACAGGACTTCTTTCACCTGACTGCGATTGGTTTGGAGATCTTGGGAAAATATCAGGATGTCGTCGAGATATACTATGAGGAACTTGTATAAAACATCTCTGAATATATCATTCACAAATTGTTGGAAAACTGCAGGGGCATTACTTAGTCTGAGGGGCATTACAAGGTACTCTGATGTTGTTTTCCATTCATCGCCCTCACGGATTCTGATTAAGTTATATGCTCCTCTGAGGTACAGTTTGGTGAAGACCTTTGCTCCCTTGACACCATCGAACAGCTCAGTTATGAGAGGAAGAGGAGACCTGTTTTTGACTGTTATGTCGTTAAAGCCTCTATAATCTATGCAGGGACGTAGGTCTCCATCTTTCTTTTTTACAAAGAAGAAACCAGCCCCAGTGGGAGAGGAGGAAGGGCGGATAAAACCTTTTTGCAGATTTTCCTGAATGTAATCGGACATTGCTTTAGTCTCGGGTACCGAGAGTGGGTATGTGCGCCCCTTAGGTGGGAACTTTCCGGGAAGACGGTCAATGGGGCAATCCCATCTACGATGAGGAGGTAACACATCATCTGCCTGTTCACTGAATATATCATGAAATTCTTCATATACTGTGGGTAGACCGGGCAAGGGCTTAATCACAGTGGACCGTATAGGAGTTACTTCACCTACGCAATGTTTCTTGCAATAATCACTCCATTCCTCAATCTGAAGTGAGACTTAATTGATGCGAGGAATGTCATAACCACGGCAAACCCAGCACGATGTCGTAAGAAGACTTAGGAATGATGAGAAACTCAATGCATTCCTGATGAAGAACCCCCACTTGGATGGTAACAGGAGCTGTCTGATGTGTGATATCACTGCCAAGAGTTTTACTACCAGTCAGGTAGAGGTACTGAGACAATGAATAGACTGGAATATTAAATTTCTTGGCAAGGTCTGAGGTAATGAAGTTCCCTGCTGCCCCAGAGTCCGCCAGGTGCATCATACGGGTGCAAAGAGGATCGGTGCTGGGCAATGGCTTTAATGAAGAATCCATTCACACAGCCGATCGCAAGGAGAGTGACAGAAAGAGGGCATTTGTGGTTGTCAACTGACCGTTTTCTGGGAGTGTTTGGAAAAACGCAGGAGTGTCCAAGCGTTTGCAGGGCGGGTGTCTGACGTCAATTCCGGGACCAAAAAGACTGAAGTGATCACAGCAGCTGAGTTAGTGCAGAGCTACTCAGAAACTACAAAAACTTTTTTGTGCCGTCGGCTGCAAAAGCATCTGCACACTTGCAAAGTGAAAATTCACTCCCCCATAGGCGGCGACTATCTGATCGCAGCACAGCAAAAAGTTGCTAGCGAGCGATCAACTCCGAATGATCCCCTAAGTCAGGAGAAGGAGGAGACTTTATTAAATGGCCCATGTCACAACTCAGGGTCTGGGCTGACAGGAGGAAGCCTCAGTTGTAGGGGCTGGGATGAACTTAAACCTAGAAGGTTTAATCAGACCCCTGGACATGTAAGTGTAGTGGAGAAGGATCACCCGAAGGTGTGACCATGACAACCAGGGTTTAAAAGTCAATAAAAGTTTTATTAACAAACTCCGTATTTTGCACAGCAGTAAATAAAGAACAAGCAGTGATTAATTGATACAGTTCCTGGATCACTAAGCTCTTGGCTGGAGCCACAGAGCACTGGTAGGATATGGATCAGATGTTAAAGTCCCATAGATGGATTGTCCTTACCAGGCCTGTCTGTAGTAGTGAGTATAGCCGAGGAACACGTCAGCAGATGTAATTCTTGGAGCTGGATCACTGTAGCTGAAAGGACTGCTGTGAATGCTGGATGGAACCAGCCAGATGATGACAACACGGAGTGGATGCTGGATGGAACCAGCCAGGTGATGAAAACACGGAGTGGATGCTGGATGGAACCATCCAGGTGATAGGATGAAGCTAGGGAGCGTGGATACAGGAAAGATGAAAGGTGGTTACCGATGGTTTGTGGATACTGCTGATATGGAGATATCCGTTGGAACAACACCGGCACTTTAAGGAAGCTGGATACTGCTGGAAGCTGATCACTGGAAGCAGATGGTTTGTAGCTGGAAGCTGGAGTAGTCATGGAGGACTGCAGAGTCAGGCTGCACCGCAAGATGGAAAGCAGGTGCGGGTCTCTTAGTGGCTGCTGGTAACAGGAGCTGGAAACCTGGAGAAACAATCACAGGAGAGAGAGACTGGAACAAGGTTTGACAACCAAAGCACTGACCACTTCCTGGCCCAGGCACAGGATACTTATACCTGCAGCAAGGCAGGCATTGGCTGGGCAATTATGCAGATTCCAGAAGCAGCGGATTGGTGGAAACTGAGGCATGTGATTGAAACCAACATGGCTGCGCCCATTTTAGCACTTGGAGGGAAAGTTAGTTTGAGAAACCATGTGGAGATTCGGCAGTAATGGCGGCGCAGAGGGCAGGAGACGTCACACTGGCAACCTGCACACTGGAACCACATGGATGACAGTGGGGATCGCGGCAGACATGAAATGCCACACTGACAATCAATAATCCGGAAACACAGGAGCGGCGGCGGAGGTCGCAGAGGCTGAAGACGCCAAACGTGATGCCGCTGTGACAGCGTCTCAGAGTGACAGGAGGGAGATGTAGAGCATGGACATCAGTAACACAGGTGAGATCCGGCCCTGGAACGCTAAGCCAGCCTCAGGAGACATCTAAATGGCAAATAATGGCGTCCAGATACCCGGATCGTGACAGCACCCCCCCCCCTTTAGGAGTGGCCCCAGGACACTTCTTAGGCTTCTGAGGAAATTTAGAGTGGAAATTCCGGACCAAGGCAGGGGCATGGACATCCGAAGCATTGGCCCAAGAGCGTTCTTCAGGACCATAGCCCTTTCAGTCGATAAGATATTGCAACTGACCGTAACGGAAACGTGAATTCAGAATCTTGGCAACTTCATACTCAACTCCCCGTTGAGTCTGGACTTTAGGAGCCAGAGGAAGTGCAGAGTGAAAGCGATTCAGAATCAGTGGTTTCAGAAGGGAAACATGGAATGTCCTAGGTATTTTCAAGAAGGGGGGTAACTGGAGTCTGTAAGCAACAGGATTGACGACTTGTTCAACTCGAAAAGGACCGATGTAACGAGGTGCAAACTTCATGCTGGGAACTCTTAACCTCAGATTCTTCGTAGATAACCACACACGATCACCCACCTTGAGAGCAGGAACTGCCCTACGCTTCCGATCCGCGAACTTCTTGTATCTGAAAGATGCTTTGAGCAGAGCCGCTCGTACATTTTTCCAGTTATTTGAAAACTGGCGTAAGGTGATATCCACTGCTGGTACCGAAGTTGCTGGAAGCGGCTGGAATTCTGGAACTTTAGGGTGGAATCCATAGTTAATGAAGAATGGTGTTGAAGAAGATGAGGAATGATATTGGTTGTTATGGCTGAACTCGGCCCAGGGAAGGAGTTGAACCCAGTCGTCTTGAGAGGAAGATACATAGATGCGGAGGAAGGCCTCCAAGTCCTGATTCACCCTCTCAGTTTGACCATTGGTCTGAGGATGGTAAGCTGTAGAAAACTTTAATTTGACTTGGAGGGCTTGACACAAACTTCGCCAGAACTTGGCTACAAATTGTACTCCTCTATCAGAGATGATCTCTTCTGGAAGACCGTGAAGTCGAAAGATTTCTTGAATGAATACTTGAGCCAACTTGGAAGCTGACGGAAGACCGGTGAGAGGAATGAAATGTGCCATCTTGGTGAATCGGTCAACTACCACCCAGATGGTATTAAACTTGTTGCACATAGGCAGGTCTGTAACAAAGTCCATCGACAAATGGGTCCATGGTCGACGGGGAACGGATAATGGAACCAGTTGCCCCGCAGGTGACTGGCGGGATACTTTGTGTTGGGCACATTTTGGGCAAGATGCAATATACTCCATGATGTCCTTCTTCAGAGTTGGCCACCAATAAGACCTAGAGATAAACTCAAGGGTTTTCTGAATGCCTGTATGTCCGGCGAAACGGGAAGCATGGGCCCAATGCATGAGCTTCTTCCTTAATACCGGTTTCACAAAACTTTTCCCTGGTGGGGGCGTAGAGTCCATCCTTACCGTGGAGAATGCCAACGGATTAATAATAGGATGCTTGTCAGAAGACTCCGACTCATTTTCTTGCTCCCAAGAGCGGGAAAGGGCATCGGCCTTGCGATTCTGAGAGCCCGGGCAGAACTGGAGTTTAAAGTCGAACCTGGAAAAGAAAAGTGCCCATCTGGCCTGACGAGGGTTAAGACATTGTACGCCTTTCAGATATAAAAGATTCTTGTGGTCGGTGAGTATGGTAACGGAATGAGAAGCTCCCTCCAACAGATATCTCCACTCCTCTAGAGCGAGTTTGATTGCCAGCAACTCCTGATCGCCAATGGCATAGTTGCGCTCAGCTGGGGAGAACTTCCGGGAGAAGAAACTGCAAGGATGTAGATGACCATCTTTAGCTCTCTGGGATAACACCGCTCCTACTCCAACGGAGAAGGCATCCACCTCTAGTCCGGAACCGGACACAATGTAGCCTAGAAACGGAATGGATTTGACTTCAAAAACACACTTCTCTAATTTGCAATAGAGATGATTGACTCGGAGACGGGACAGAACCTCCTTTACCCAGAAACGATGTTCCTCTAGATTATTGGCAAAGATGAGTATATCATCTAGATAAACCACGACATGGCGATATAAGATGACTCTGAAGATCTCATTCACGAAATGCTGGAAGACAGCTGGAGCATTACTTTATCCGAAGGGCATGACGAGGTACTCATAATGTCCATCACGGGTGTTAAAAGCGGTGTTCCACTCGTCACCCTCTCTGATCCGGATGAGATTGTAGGCACCCCTCAAATCCAACTTTGTAAAGATGGTTGCTCCGCTAACTCTATCGAAGAGTTCTGTAATCAAGGGTAAAGGATATCGGTGTCAGACTTGGTTTTGTCTGTGTCCCCGGAGGGGGCGCTAGTGGGTCAGTGGAGGTGGATGGGAGAAAACGAGGAGGCTGGATTATGTTTCTGCGCATGAGCGCAATGATATTTATTATACAGATGATTCACAAACGGCAGCAGAAAATAACAATAGAAATGCAAATGTCAATTGTACAGCGTAATAGCTGAGAGTCTATGGTAACAGAATGAATGGTGACTGATGAAATAATAACCGGTAGTGATGATAACAGATGAGTGATAATTTGGCAGAAAATATTCTGGTATGGAAACCAGAGCAGATTAAAACATGGAACCAGCAGAGATGGTGTTGTATGGCAAACCTGGTAGCAGAGGCAGGAGTCTGACTATATCCACAGTGCAGGTGATGAGGCACTGGCAGCGAGCAAGCTGCATCACAGGTGGGGAGATGGAACACACCTGGAGTCAGTCTCTACTGCTAGGCTGAAGCACACAGAGATGGTGATGAGTGTGAAGCCTGTAGATGGATGCAGGTATTGCTGGGGCTTGAAGTTCCACGGAGCTGTGAAAAGTAACCAGGAGTACAAAGTCTCAGGTAGAAAGCCAGGAACACGGAACAGCAGGTAGGTATCCAGGTACACGGAGGAAACAGGAACCAGATCCTTACACATGAGTCGCAGGAGTGACACAAAGTTCAGGATGCCTGCAGACTGATCCTGCAGCTTCATATATACCCCTTGTTACACAGTCATTGGTGGAGTGAGGAAAAGTGGGTGCGGCCAAGCACCGGATTGGCCGCCGTATGCTGACTGCTGGAGGCTGTCATGGCGGCGCCCATGCCGCGGCCTAGCGGGAACGCGGCGTGCTACACGCCCGCTATCACAGGAGCGCTCCCAGGCCCAGGATGGCGTGTGATGGCAGAGACGCGGATGACAGATGAACGCAGGGACCCAGGACGGAGTCCGCAGCGGCGGACAGATGTCACCGTGGTGAGTCGATTCCTGACAATCGGTTCTTAACGGAAATGTCGTTCAAGCCTCTGTAGTAGATGCACGGCCGCAGGCCACCGTCTTTCTTTTTCACGAAGAAGAAACTTGCACCTGCTGGGGAAGAAGAAGGTCGGATGAAACCCTTCGCCAGATTCTCCTTAATGTATTCTTCCATAGAATGCGTCTCTGGTATGGACAACGGGTAAGTTCGGCCTCGAGGTGGAACCTTCCCTGGGATGAGATCAATTGGACAGTCCCATTCCCTATGAGGAGGAAGGATGTCAGCAGAAGCTTTACTGAACACGTCCGTGTAGTCTCGATATGGAGGAGGTGGAACATCAGACGACCTAGAGGAGGAAGAACAAACAGGAAGCACTTTGGACAAACAGGTCTCAGCACAGGAGGGACCCCATGCTAGTATTTGCGTAGTCTTCCAGTCAATCGATGGATTGTGGAGACGAAGCCATGGAAGGCCCAAAACCACTGGATGTGTGGCTCTTGGAATCACTAAAAAAGAAATAAATTCTGAATGAAGAACTCCTACTTTCAGACGAACTGGTAGTGTCCTCAGAGAAATAACTGCATCAAAAATCTTACTGCCATCCACGGCAGTCAAGGAAATGGATGAGGAAAGTCTCTTGGTGGGTAGGGACCACCGCTTAACATATGCTTCAGTTATGAAATTCCCAGCTGCTCCGGAATCTAGGAGGGCAATGACGTTCCTATAACGTTGAGCAATTTGAAGCGAAACTGGGAGATTACAATCATGAGGACATGGAGAGGAAAGCATTACTCCTAGCCGGCCCTCTCCTTGGCGAGCTAGGACTTGAAGTTTCCCGGACGTTTGGGACAAGCATTGATTGCGTGAGACGGAGCTGCACAGTAAAGACAGAGGGACTCGGAAAGACGTCTTCGGCGCTCATCAGGAGATAGATGGGAACAACCAATTTGCATGGGTTCATCTTTGGATGGAGACGGTTGACGAGGAGGAGGAGCAGAAGATTTTGGAGTAGAATACCTTCCCCGCTCAGTTGCTCTTTCTCTGAACCGTAGATCAACTTTTGTGCATAAAGAGATTAGCTCATCCAACTTAGAGGGCAAGTCTCTGGTAGCTAACTCATCCTTGATGCGTTCTGATAAGCCATGCCAGAATGCAGCATACAGGGCTTCGTCGTTCCATGCCAGTTCGGATGCCAGGATCTTGAACTGTATAAGATACTGTCCCACAGTGCGCGTTCCTTGGCGTAAACGGAGAATCTCAGAAGAAGCTGAAGTTATTCGGCCTGGCTCGTCGAAGATGCGCCTGAATGTTGTTACAAAGTCAGTATAGGAGGACAGCAGGGTATCAGACTTCTCCCATAAAGGTGATGCCCAGTCAAGGGCTGAGCCACTAAGAAGGGAAATAATATAGGCAATTTTAGTACGGTCACTGGGAAAACTGCCGGGTTGTAGCTCAAAGTGAATTTCACATTGATTGAGAAATCCCCTGCAGAATCTTGGAGATCCATCAAATTTTGCTGGCGTTGGAAGATGAAGACGTGGAGCAGAAATGGGTAAGGTGGGTGGGTTTACAGCTGGTGTCACTGTGGTGACCGCACCGGATGCGCCAGATCCACGGAGGGTCGTTTGGATCCCATCCAGCCGATTAGAGAGATCCTGGAGACAGCGGATAATGTGGCCTTGTGCAGCCTCCTGATGTTCGAGTCTGGCTGCCAGTTCTTGCATCGGCCTGGCCGCTTGATCCTGGTCTCTGGCTGGATTCATATGGTCAGTGCTTACTGTCACAACTGAGGGTCTGGGCTGACAGGAGGAAGCCTCAGTTGTAGGGGCTGGGATGAACTTAAACTTAGAAGGTTTAATCAGACCCCTGGACATGTAAGTGTAGTGGAGAAGGATCACCCGAAGGTGTGACCATGACAACCAGGGTTTAAAAGTCAATAAAAGTTTTATTAACAAACTCCGTATTTTGCACAGCAGTAAATAAAGAACAAGCAGTGATTAATTGATACAGTTCCTGGATCACTAAGCTCTTGGCTGGAGCCACAGAGCACTGGTAGGATATGGATCAGATGTTAAAGTCCCATAGATGGATTGTCCTTACCAGGCCTGTCTGTAGTAGTGAGGATAGCCGAGGAACACGTCAGTAGATGTAATTCTTGGAGCTGGATCACTGTAGCTGAAAGGACTGCTGTGAATGCTGGATGGAACCAGCCAGATGATGACAACACGGAGTGGATGCTGGATGGAACCAGCCAGGTGATGAAAACACGGAGTGGATGCTGGATGGAAACAGCCAGGTGATAGGATGAAGCTAGGGAGCGTGGATACTGGAAAGATGAAAGGTGGTTACCGATGGTTTGTGGATACTGCTGATATGGAGATATCCGTTAGAACAACACCGGCACTTTAAGGAAGCTGGATACTGCTGGAAGCTGATCGCTGGAAGCAGATGGTTTGTAGCTGGAAGCTGGAGTAGTCACGGAGGACTGCAGAGTCAGGCTGCACCGCAAGATGGAAAGCAGGTGCGGGTCTCTTAGTGGCTGCTGGTAACAGGAGCTGGAAACCTGGAGAAACAATCACAGGAGAGAGAGACTGGAACAAGGTTTGACAACCAAAGCACTGACCACTTCCTGGCCCAGGCACAGGATACTTATACCTGCAGCAAGGCAGGCATTGGCTGGGCAATTATGCAGATTCCAGAAGCAGCGGATTGGTGGAAACTGAGGCATGTGATTGAAACCAACATCGCTGCGCCCATGTTAGCACTTGGAGGGAAAGTTAGTTTGAGAAACCATGTGGAGATTCAGCAGTAATGGCGGCGCAGACCGCGGAGGGCAGGAGATGTCACACTGGCAACCTGCACACTGGAACCACATGGATGACAGTGGGGATCGCGGCAGACATGAAACGCCACACTGACAATCAGTAATCCGGAAACACAGGAGCGGCGGCGGAGGCTGCAGAGGCTGAAGACGCCAAACGTGATGCCGCTGTGACAGCGTCTCAGAGTGACAGGAGGGAGATGTAGAGCATGGACATCAGCAACACAGGTGAGATCCGGCCCTGGAACGCTGAGCCAGCCTCAGGAGACATCTAAATGGCAAATAATGGCGTCCAGATACCCGGATCGTGACAGCCCAACCTGACTCCCCCCATTACAGGTTAGGGCTTAGCGTTTTCCGGATGCTCAGGACAGGACCCGATAAAGTGACGAGAGTGGCACAATACAAACACAATTTCTCTTTTTGTCTCCGGGATCGTTCTTCTGGTGAAAGCCTAGATCTACCTATTTGCATAGGTTCTTCTGTGCAAGCAGACACTGGATGATACAGAGGCGGGGAAGAAACTCTGGAGAAAACTTTTTCCTGACGCTCTAGACCTCTCTCTCTGAGACATAGGTCTATCTTAACACACAGGGAGATTAAATCTTCTAACTGAACTGAAAGATCATGGTTAGCCATCTCATCCTTAATGCGCTCCGAAACTCCTAACCAGAAGGCAGCAGTTAGTGCTTCATTGTTCAACTTTAATTCGGAAGCCAAGGTCTGGAATTGGACTACAAATTGTCCCATGGGTTGGAAGCCTTGTTTAATATGGAGTATCTCTGTAGAGGGAGACGCCGCTCGACCTGGCTCGTCGAATATGTGTCTGAATGCAGAAACAAATTTGACATAATCCGCGAATAAAGGGTCAGTCCTTTCCCACAGCGGTGATACCCAACTTAAAGCTGGACCAGTTAGCAGGGAGACGATGTAAGCTATCTTGGTCCTAGCAGAAGGGAAATTCTGTGGTTGTAGTTCAAATTGGATGTCACATTGATTAAGAAATCCTCTACAGAGCTTGGGGTTGCCATCATATTTATAAGGAGCATGAAGCTGTAACCGAGAGACAGATACAGAGGAGTGAGCAGCTGGCGGAGTGGACACTACAGGAGCAGGTGACCTGAGTGACTGCTGGAGTGCATCCAAGCGAGTGGATGCTTCCTATAGGTAGGTAATGACTTGCTGCTGTGTGGCTTCCTGTCTCTCCATTCACGAAGTAACATCCTGAAAAGCCACTAGGCCCACACTGTGGTCATGTGCCGAGTCCATCGGCCTTGTACAGTCTGCCATGGGCTGGTCTGATTGTGTTCCCGGTAATGACCTGGGTGAGCCAGTGGAGGGCGCAGGGAGGCAGAAGTTAGGTGGCTTGAGACACAAAACAAGTTATATGCTGGAGTACTCTGGAAGATTACACAGTGAGCACAGAGAATTGGCGAGACCTAAAGCAAAGGCACTGAGTCTAACGCACTAGGGGTTTTCGCCAGTGACCCCCGCCAGGGATATGGTCTTCAATGCGCCTGACGGGCAGGTTGTGGCCCTGTGCTCAGGTTTCTCTGTGGAGGCTGTGAGACACTCAGGTATTCAGGGATGCTTAATGCTGGATTATACTGAAGTGCTTAACCATCGATAGTGAGTCCGATGGTGATGTGAAAAGGTAAGTATATCGGAGATGGTGAACTCAGGAGTACTTGGGTAGCTGAAGATAACTAAATCGGTATGGCAGCCGATAGCGCAAGGACAGTCTGTGTTTCGATGGTGCAGCAAAATGGGCAATAACAGAGCTGGTCATAGAACTGATGATGCGGCCTGTGAGCCGAGTTCAGGGTCGGTCTAGGAACCAATGGTGTAGCCTGGGAGCCGAGAATATCCGGAGCCTGGTAGGGTAATCCTGGACTGAGCACTGCAGACTGGTAACACAGACAAGTAACCAGGAAAGGTAGGTACAGCAGGACACAGGTAACCGGATCTCTGAAGCAAGCCTGGAGCCGTGAGAGCGACGCTGGAGAACTTGCAGGAGAACTGACAAGTTGTTCAAGGCAATGAGGACTCTGGGAAGCCTGCTTATATTCCCCCAGAAGGATGCTGATTAGTTGCTACTGGCAGCAGCAGCAGCATGCACAGAACCAGGAAGTAATTATTTGGATACCTGGATCAAGTGACACTGGATCAAGTAATTCTTGCAGAGTCAGAGGACATCATGCCAGTAACCACAGAATGTGTCAGCGGCCAGTAAGTGGCGTGCGCGAGCAGCGCGTGAACCCTGGTTCCTGACACCCACAGTGCAGATGTGCTCCCACAGCGCTAGATACAAATATGCCCCCGCAGTGCCAGACACTGATATATATACTGACATATGCCCACTATTAGGGGCATATGTGTATCTGGCACTGTGGGGACATGTGTGTACCTGGCACTGTGGGGGCATATCTGGCACTGTAGGGTCATTATCCCCCAGTGCCAGATACACATATGCCCCCACAGGACCAGATATGACCCCACAGTGCCAGGTACAATAATGCCCCCCATATGCTGCTTACTACTGCTGCTGTGTGTCTGAGGGAAGGAGAGCGTAGCACGCGCCTCTCCTGCCCCTCAGTCCGGTTCCTGACAGCGGCGTGTATCTCAAATGAGGCACCAGTTCGTTAGACAATCAAGCTCGCGGTCCAGCAGCCAATCTGATTGGCTAACGAAACGGTGCCTCAATTTAGATATACGCTGCAGGAGACCGGACTGAGCTCTGAGGGGCAGGAGAGGCACACGCTGCATTCTCCACCCCTCATACACAGCAGCTGCTGCAAGCAAGGTACTGGCTAGAGATGTGCGGCGGTCACTTTTCGTGTTTTGTGTTTTGGTTCTGGTTCCATGCTCGTGTTTTGGATCTGGATTGGTTTTGCCAAAACCACCCTTTTCGTGTTTTTGTTTTGGATCTGGATGATTTAAAAAAAAAAAAACATATAAACAGCTAACATCACAGAATTCGGGGGTAATTTTCATCCTACGGTATTATTACCTCAATAACATTAATTTCCACTCATTTCCAGTTTATTCTGGACACCTCACAATATTGTTTTTAGGCCAAAAGGTTGCACCGAGGTGGCTGTATGACTAAGCTAAGTGACACAAGTGTGCGGCACAAACACCTGGCCCATCTAGGAGTGGCACTGCAGTGGCAGACAAGATGGCAGATTTAAAACATAGGCCCGAAACAGCACATCATGCAAAGAAGAAAAAGAGATGCAATCAGGTAGCTGTATAACTAAGCTAAGCGACACAAGTGTGCGGCATAAACACCTGGCCTATCTAGTAGTGGCACTGCAGTTGCAGACAGGATGGCACTTAAAAAAAACTAGGCCCCAAACAGCACATCATGAAAAGAAGAAAAAGAGGTGCATTGAGGTAGCTGTATGACTAAGCTAAGTGACACAAGTGTGCGGCACAAACAACATGGGACGTGCTGGAGTTTGTCCAGATGTAATACACGCACAGGAGAGCGTACCCCTAAACCACACATACACACACACGGCAAAGCCTGTAAAATTAATTTGGATAATAATCACCCTTTTATTTGGAGCTATTATAATAATAGCACAGGTGAGCATACCCCTATACCACACAGGGCAAACCCTGTAAAATTTATTTGGATAATAATATAAGTAATGTATATAACCCTTTTATTTGGAGTAAATAATATACAGCACAGGACATCATCACTGGATTTATGGCAGTACCCCTGGATTTATACGGCAGGACCCCTGGACTTGTACGGCAGTGTCAGACAGGATGGCACTTTAAAAAGCTAGTCCCCAAACAGCACATGATGCAAAGAAGAAAAAGAGGTGCAAGATGGAATTGTCCTTGGGCCCTCCCACCCACCCTTATGTTGTATAAACAGGACATGCACACTTTAACAAACCAATCATTTCAGCGACAGGGCCTGCCTCACGACTTTGGCTGAAATGACTGGTTTGTTAGGGTCCCCACCAAAAAAGAAGCAATCAATCTCTCCTTGCACAAACTGGCTCTACAGAGACAAGATGTCGACCTCATCCTCCAATTTCTCACCCCTTTCAGTGTATACATCCTCCTCCTCACAGAGTATTAATTCGTCCCCACTTGGATCCACCATCACAGGTCCCTGTGTACTTTCTGGAGGCAATTGCTGGTAAAGGTCTTCCCGGAGGAATTTATTATTAATTTTGATGAACATCATCTTCTCCACATTTTGTGGAAGTAACCTCCTAGGCTGATTGCTGACAAGGTTACCAGCTTCACTAAACACTCTTTCAGAATACACACTGGAAGGGGGGGGGGGGGGGCAACTTAGATAAAATAAAGCCAGTTTGTGCAAGGGCATCCAAATGGCCTCTTTTTCCTGCCAGTATACATACGGACTGTCTGACATGCCTACTTGGATGCTGTCACTCATATAATCCTCTACCATTCTTTCAATGGTGACAGAATCATATGCAGTGACAGTAGACATGTCAGTAATCGTTTGGCAGGTCCTTCAGTCCAGACCAGATGTCAGCACTCGCTCATGACTGCACTGCATCACCGCCAGCGGGTGGGCTAGGAAATCTTATTCTTTTCCTCGCAGCCCCAGTTGCAGGAGAAAATGAAGGAGGCGCTGTTGACTGGTCATGTTCCGCTTGAGTTGACAATTTTCTCACCAGCAGGTCTTTAAACCTCTGCAGACTTGTGTCTGCTGGAAAGAGAGATACAACATAGGCTTTAAATCTAGGATCGAACACGGTGGCCAAAATGTAGTGCTCTGATTTCAACAGATTGACCACCCTTGAATCCTGGCAAAGCAAATGAAGGGCTCCATCCACAAGTCCCACATACTTAGCGGAATCGCTCTGTCTTAGCTCCTCCTACAATTTCTCCAGCTGCTTCTGCAAAAGCCTGATGAACGGAATGACATGACTCAAGCTGGCAGTGTCTGAACTGACTTCACGTGTGGCAAGTTTGAAGGTTTGGAGAACCTTGCACAAGACAGAAATCATCATTCTCCACTGTGCTTGAGTCTTGAGGTGGATGTGTAGGCTTGAATGGCCTTTTGCTGCTCCTCCATCCTCTGAACCATATAGAGTGTTGAATTCCACCTCGTTACTACTTCATGCTTCAGGTGATGGCAGGGCAGGTTCAGGAGTGTTTGCTTGTGCTCCAGTCTTTGGCACGCAGTGGCTGAATTCGAAAGTGGCCCGCAATTTTTCGGGCCAACAACAGCATCCTGCACGCCCGTCACCATTAAATTAACTGTATGTGCAAAACATGGGACGTGCTGGAATTTGCTGGGCTGTCACAGTCATATAGTCCTTAGTCTGCCCTGTTCCACTTGTCCACATGTCCGTGGTTAAGTGGACAGTGGGTACAACTGCTTTTTTTAGGACACTTTTTCTGACGTCTCTGTACATTCTTGGTATCGCCTGCCTAGTGAAGTGGAACCTAGATGGGATTTGGTACCAGGGACACACTACCTCCATCAATTCTCTAAGTCCCACTGAACTTATGGTGGATACCGAACGCACGTTTAACACCAACATAACTGTCAAGGCCTCAGTTATCCGCTTTGCATCAGGATGACTCCTCTCATATTTCATCTTCCTCACAAAGGACTGTTGGACAGTCAATTGCTTAGTTGAAATAGTACAAGTGGTCTTCCGACTTCCCATCTGGGATGATGAGCAGCAGTAGGTGTACCACTCAAGGAACCTCCGGAGGATTCCTGATTATGAGAGGACTCCTCAGTCTTGCCAGTGACATGGCCTGCAGGACTACTGACGTTCCTGACTCAGGAGGAAGTTGACGTTGAGGGAGTTGGTGGTGTGGCTTGCAGGAGCTTGGATACAAGAGGAAGAAGGGATTTAGGTGTGAGTGGACTGCTTACGCTCTTACCCAAAGTTTCACAACTTGACACTGACCTCTGATGAACGCGCAGCAGGTGACGTATAAGGGAGGATGTTCCTAGGTGGTTAACGTCCTTACCCCTACTTATTACACATTGACAGAGGCAGCACATGGCTTGATACCTGTTGTCTGGATTTGTGGAAAAATAATTCCACACCGAAGAGGTGGCTTTTTTGGTATTTTGCCCAGGCATCACAATGTGCTTATTCATCCCACGGACAACAGGTGTCTCCTCTGGTGCCTGATTTAAACAAACCACATCACCATCAGAATCCTTATCGTCAATTTCCGCCTCAGCACCAGCAACACCAATATCCTCATCCTGGTGAACTTAACAGTGACATCTTCAATTTGAATATCAGAAACTGGACTGTGGGTGCTACTTCCAGCACTTGCAGTGAGCAAGGTCTGGCATCGCAACCGCAGACACACTTGGACTCTCCTTGGGGATTTGTTATACCATCTTAGAACGCACAGCTCTTTGCAGTGCTTTTGTTATCTTAACTCTTATCATTTTTGTAGCGGGAGAATGAGGGCTTCCATCGTCATGTGAAGCTGAACCACTAGTCATGAACATAGGCCAGGGCCTTAGTTGTTCCTTGCTACTCCGTGTCGTAAATAGCATATTGGCAAGTTTACGTTTCTCTTCAGACTATTTAAATTTATTTTTTGGGGTCTTTTTACTGAACTTTGGCTTTTTGGATTTTACATGCCCTCTACTATCACATAGGGCATCGGCCTTGGCAGATGACGTTGATGGCATTTCATCGTCTATGTCAGGACTAGTGGCTGCAGCTTCAGCACTAGGAGGAAGTGGTTCTTGATCTTTTCCTATTTTATCCTCCAAATTTTTGTTCTCCATTATTTTTCTGAAGTTACATAACAATATTCGGTACAGGAGAGCGTACCTCTACACCACATAGGGCAAACCCTGTGAAAATTATTTGAATTAAATATTAATAACCCCTTTATTTGGAGTAAATAATATACAGCACAGAACAGCACCACTGAACTTAAGTGGCAGCACCACTGGACTGCACTTATACGTCAGTACCACTGGACTGGACTGGAATTATACGGTAGTATCACTGGAATTATACGGCAGTACCACTGGACTTATATGGCAGTACCAATGGACTGGATTTCTATGGCAGTATCACTGGATTTATATGCCAGTACCACTGGAATTATACGGCAGTATCACTGGAATTATACTACAGTATCACTGGAATTATACGATAGTACCACTGGATTTATACGGCAGTACCACTGGACTGGATTTAAACGGCAGTATCACTGGATTTATATGCCAGTGCCACTGGAATTATACGGCAGTATCACTGGAATTATATGGTAGTACCACTGGAATTATACGGCAGTATTACTGGCTTGGATTTATATGGCAGTATCACTGGATTTATACGCCAGTACCACTGGAATTATACGTCAGTATTACTGGATTTATACACCAGTACCAGTGGATTTATACGCCAGTACCACTGGAATTATACGGCAGTATTACTGGATTTATACACCAGTACCAGTGGATTTATACGGCAGTACCACTGGACATATACGGCAGTATCACTGGATTTATACGGCAGTACAACTGGACATATACGGCAGTATCACTGGAATTATATGGCAGTACCACTGGACATATACAGCAGTATCACTGGAATTATATGGAAGCACCGCTGGACATATACGGCAGTACCACTGGACATATACAGCAGCACAGGGACACCACCACTGGACTGATGCAGGACAAAACAGCACCACTGCAATGGACTGGACATATACAGCAGCACTGGACATATGGCAGCAGAGGACAACACACTGTGACTGGACTGATACAGCACAAGACCCTACCACTGTACTGATGCAGGACACTGAGAAGGGAGACACGTCCTCTCGCTACACTCTCCAATGCCAGAGTGAAAATGGCGGCAATGTGCGGCTCCTGATATGGTATCCAAACCCCGCGAGAATCCGTCAGCGGGATGATGACGTTTTGCCTCATTCTGGTTTCCGAGTCAGGAAAACGCAAGCCTGGCTCGGATCCGGGATCGGGTAGTGAAGTTCAGGGGGGTTCGGTTCTCAGGGAACCGAACCCGCTCATCTCTAGTACTGGCTGTCATTTTCTTACCGGTATGCAGTACCGTCATACTTGCAGCTCTGAATATTCCCCATTTTCTTCAATATGTCAGCAAGCAGCAATTTCAACAGTATAAATGTTTGCACTTTTCTAGATAGAAAAGTGCTATTATTTCAAGATTTTGTGGAACTCCACTCATTGGGGGTAATTCCAAGTTGATCGCAGCAGGAATTTTGTTAGCAGTTGGGCAAAACCATGTGCACTGCAGGGGAGGCAGATTTAACATGTGCAGAGAGAGTTAGATTTGGGTGTGCTGTGTTCAATCTGCAATCTAATTTGCAGTGTAAAAATAAAGCAGCCAGTATTTACCCTGCACAGAAACAAAATAACCCACCCAAATCTAACTCTTTCTGCACATGTTATATCTGCCTCCCCTGCAGTCAGTGGCGGTTCTTGCCACGGGCAAGCAGTACTTTTGCCCGGGGCGCCGCCTTCCGGAGGGCGCCGGCGCCAATCGGAGGGCGCCGCACCAGGGCAAGATCCGCCACTGTGCCCCCCGCAGTGCCCAGCTGTGCCCCCCGCTTTGAAGGGAACCAGACGCGTAGCGTCTAGTTTCCCTTCATTGAGAGGACCTTAGTTGTGCGGTGCGCGATGACGTCATCGCGCACTGCACAGGAAAGGTTCTCTCCATGAAGGGAAACTAGACGCTACGGTCTAGTTTCCCTTCATGGAGAGGACCTTTGCTGTGCGGTGCGCGATGACGTCATCGCGCACCGCACAGCATAGTGGCACAGACACTAGGGGTCATAATTGACCTCTAGTGTCGATGCTGTTCTATGGGAGAGACGTAATAACGTCTCTCCCATAGATCGAGGAAAGGAGAGAAGAGCGGTGCCGGCGGAGGAGGTCTGCAGCGGTCTGGATCAGGAACGGGGATGGTAAGTATACTTTTTTTTATTTATTTTTTCTTTCAGCGTCGCTACAGGGGCATAAATGGGGGCGTAACTGACCACGCCCCCATCTGAAGCCACGCCCCTATACTTTGCCCGGGGCGCCACAATCCCAAGAACCGGCCCTGCCTGCAGTGCACATGGTTTTGCCCAACTGCTAACAAAATTCCTGCTGCGATCAACTTGGAATTACCCCCATTGTCATCATGATGTTAGTTATCCAGCTCTTATGAATGCTGAACTTCGTAGCTGTGCTGCTGTCGGACAATAACCTAATACAATTAATCCTTCCATTAGAAAAATACACAATACAGTGGCAGTTGTTCCATACTTGCCTACTTTTGAAAAAGCATTTCAGGGAGATTGTGAAAGTAATACCTATCAGCGCGGGCCCGTACTGCTACATCGGAGAGGCGTGTCATGAAAATGACTTACATCCAAATGTAAATGAGCCCCAAAGTTAGTAATATCTATTTGTTGATGAAAATACACTGATATTTTGCAGGATTTGTTTGTGTATTGTGTTTTACAAGAGGTTCCATATACTGTAAGTGGCCATAGGGATCATTGTGCCTTATAACCAATGCAGGGAAATTGCACTGATGATCCCATTTGAATGTATGTATCTCTGATTTATTTTTCCCCCAAGAATATAATAGCTGCATAATGGGGGTAAGGTGCAATCAGGGAGATTGCTGGATTTTTCAGGGAGTCAGGGAGATTGCTGCTATTTCAGGGAGTCTCCTGCAGAATGAGGGAGGGTAGGCAACTATGAGTTGTTCCCTTCTACAGATCATCTCATCCTCAAGTGCCACATATTTTGTAGGTGCTGCTTTTTTCATACACACAGAACATGAGCAGCACAGTGGTACAATCGTCATTATTGCTGCATCACAGCCAGTGCCGGATTAAACCCTGTGTAGGCCCCTAGGCAGTTAAAATCTCAGGCTCCCCCTTGCAAATTATCTCCTAATAGGTTTTATTTTTACTAACCAACAGTCTACAATTCAGAATCTGGAATGTGAATCTGATGTCTATGGTTTATGTACTTTAAATTGTTAATGGATACATTACAGTGACGTGCGGTGAGGTCAGAGGCTGGGGAGGCACAAATGGTGGTGGGTCTCAGTGACACGAGTCTATCTCACCCCCTACACAATGGCCCTCATTCCGAGTTGTTCGCAGCGGATCATCGCATCGCAAACGGCAGGAAAACCTCATACTGCGCATGCGCAAAAGTGGAAATACGCATGCGCAAAGATAGCGATACGACACTTGTGCAGAATTACTATAAGAAAAACTGCTCGTAATACACAAACGAAAACGGGGAGTGACGGAGGCGTGGCAGAGGCACGGCTTCGCAATCCTACGAAATGGGCGTGAAAGTGGGCGGCTAGTGTGGGAGTATGCATCCAGCAGTAGGCGTGTTTTTGGCAAAAATGCGTATCCTATGTTAAAAGTACATAACAAATGTTCGCTATCTTGACACAGCCGAAGAGTGAGTCTGCAGCTACTCAGCACTTGTGAAGTAATGTTACAAGTGTGTGTCTGCTCTAATTAGCAATTAATTAGCAACTGAATTCACCTGTTGAGCATTTACTTGCAAAACACTGCTCTTACAAAATAATACAAACAGAAATTATATGGCCACTTCATATTTGTATTGTTAGCACAAACAAATCTGACACACTCACAAATAATGCACTGTATTTTTTGTACCAATAAAAATTAACTGATGTTAAATGCATGTTTTAATTATTTGTTTAATAATCTCAAATGCGACTAAACATACTTATAAACTACATCAGCTAAATCTTCTCAACATAGACATATTCCTTTGTACATACCAAATAACATGAGCACCATAAGGCAGCCTACATTTCATGTGACTTAATATGTTTTTTTTTTTTTTTTTGGGGGGGGGGGGGGGGGCAATATGTGTCCATATCTAATATGGATGCAAAAGTGATTTTGTGGACTAGATGGCGCTAACGTGCAAGCAAGAGTAGAAATTGTGAGGGAATAGGAATACTTAGCTGTGCTCTGTATATCCCAATAGTGGACCGGAAGACTCTGTGTTCGGATCCTTGATGGAACACTCGACCACGGAAAGGGAATATAAAAAGAAAATACACAATGTGTAGTATTGTTATGTACCCTAGGGTGAAAACTTCACCAATCTCATCCGGCGTACCTCACTTACAATGTGAGTCGTCAGATGATATACATAAAGGTATCTTTTAGCATGAATGGTATCTTCACATGAACACACCTCACTTACATCGAGGCAGGTATCTGTACTCATATAAAGGTATCTTTTCTGACCATAGCCAAATTTTTTCACAAAGATATAGTGACAGATTTCTTTCAAAAATGTTGGTACGTGATCAGCGTACCTAACACTCACTCTGACAGCTGCATGTCTCCTCACATCACGGTTTCTTTAAAAAGCTCCATCCAAAAGGGGTAAAAGAATGTGCGTTTAATCAAAGATAAAAAAACAACATAAAAGGCTTGATTCAGCGTAAAAGTCAGACTCCGGGGGAGGTAAGTGCCGTCTTGGAACATAGAAGTGGCCAACTTATATGAGTTCCAAAAAACAAATAAGACAAGGTCCTATCTTCCCTCAGATTCAGTTGACAGGTCCGCTGACGCAATGCCCCCTCTTAGCCAACGCGTTTTGAGTCAGGGGACTCTTTTTCAAGGCATGAGGGTCCATGACAATAGGTTTCCCTATTTATAGTGGGTAAGAATAAGTCACTTCCGGTCATATAACCGGAACCGGAAGTGATGAAAAATTATATAAAATTAGACATACATATAGAGGCTTACTGTCATATACAGAGATGACTAATCTAAAAGCTCATTCATATACATATTAATAACATGTTTTCTCCAGTGTCCTAATCATAATCATTCTTCAAAAAGGAGCAGATATCATGGGAAACAAAAGTTTTAATCCCGCTTGGGATTGTGGATGATGTAGTCCTCAATAGGAAGGAAAATGGCGGCGAGAACGGATGTTACGTCCCTCTTAGGATTGTGGGAAGTGTAGTCTCCGGCTGTAGTTCTTTATACACGGCGGAAACGGAGGACGGAGACACTATGTCTCGCTCAGAATTATGGGTAATGTAGTCTCCGGCTGTAGTCCTTCTACTGCTTAACGCAGTGGGATGACAGGTTGATCCCGCCGGAGCTTCTGAGTGATGTGGACCGCTTGGATGTCAACGAGCCACATCGCAAAGGATTATGGTCCATGTAGTCCGCATCGACGCCATTTTGGTAGTTCTGGATGGTTATTCGTGGTTTGCAATGAATAAAGTTAATAGCCATGGTCCCCTCCTTTATTCCTAATTAGATTATCCCATTTTCCAGGCTCAAAACTGATGAGAAAAACGGGTATAGAATTACTGTACTGACAAACAACGAGAAAAAAACAACAACAACAACAACAACAACAACAAAAAAATTATATAAAATTTCTAATAAATATTCACAGTGAATCTATTGGTGAATGACAGGGGGTATAATGAGTGATATAGTGACTCCATAGATTTGTTGATTATTTAATAGATGATAAGCCCTGACTATCAATAAATTTCACAGGCCAATAAAGCGGGATAAAGAATATGTGAATGAGAAAAATTATGTCTAATAAATATAATTATCTATTTTATCTCTCTGATATTAATTAGAGAAACCATTTGAGTTCAAAATCATGGTTCAGTCCACCAGGGGTAAGAGTATTGAGTGAAAATATGGTTTTCATCTCGGAGATGGCAAGGTTCTTATCGATGTTCTTATCTCTCCAAGTAGATTTAATGTGTTTGATTCCAATAAATTTCTTTATATGCTGAATGGAACAATTATATTTCATTCTAAAATGATTAGAGAGATGATGGGTCTCTACTCCTTTTTTGACATTTCGCAGGTGCTCGCCTATTCTTATCTTGAGCGGTCTTGTAGTTCTGCCAATGTAATGGAGACCACAGGAACATTCAATTAAATAGATCACATTAGCAGTGTGACAGGTGATAAAGTCCCTGATTTTGAAGGTGACATTGACAATGCTAAATTCCCTTGTCGTATAAACAACCCTTTATGAAGCTAAGAACACTGTACGCTGTTTACTTAAGAAGTACCGTAATGGTACGCTAGTTGCGTAACGATCGCTCAGCCGTAGGCGAGACGCTCAAGCGTCACGTTCGCTCACGGCCCAGCGATCACAGGACACGTTATTGGCTATGACTAGAGTAATGATTCGCTATGGCGTAGCGGACGCTCGAGACCACGAGGAGATCACCAGCGGCGCAGACGCTCACAACGCTATACCTTTATGTCTAAACCTTATACCAATGAAATACACGGAATACCTTAATGTGAATACAGGGTGTAAGTGCAACCTTGTGTAACCTGACTAACTACAAAGCTGCTTGAGCGTCACCGACGCTCAAGTGAACACTTAACACTATAGAAAATACACAGATACTGGTTTAGGTTCCAAAGCCTATTAACTGTATTATATCTAGTATACTTGTAAAAAGGGGATAACAGTACAAATGATACACTACAATATAACAGAGACTTCCTAACCACAGAACTAAACAATACTATCTAATACAATACAATACTAGTCTAGGGGAGATACGAGAGTGAGAGAGAAGGGAAAGAGAGAGAGGGAGACGGAGAGAGATGAGAGAAATTGGCTCACAGAAAGACAATGATAACGGAGAGAAACTTACGCACAAGGGTAAACGATCGCATGCGCCTGGACATCCAGCACCCGATTCTCAGCAATGAGAACCGTTGAAGAGTGAGAGCTGGATGTGGTCGGCCTGCCTATTTATGCCCCACACACAATGCAATCCTACAGTCCCTACAATCCCATTGTCCATTGGATGAAGGAATTCGACCCTGTATCACAACAAAAGGTCATAGGGTGATTCATACAGGTGGGCTGTGACGATTTCAAACAGCTCAGGTGGGTGGGGAACTAGGTTTCCCGCCGCATACCTGAGTATGAGTAAATAGTAGAAATGGACATAAACTTCTTATGTCCATAACTATTCGCACGAGCGATTAATACGCTCCAAACCAACACCGGAATATTGCTAATTAAATACTCTTCCGATGGGTACCAAACACTGCTGTATGATTCCTGTTAGACCCTTCGTACGATACAAAGAGGGATTCCTTAGCTCAGGGACCTTCTATATTAACCAAACTTTCAGAAACTATCAAAGGGACCATGATCTATAAACTACATTAATTGTGAAAATATGTAACGAATGAGTCGCACGCTACGACTACATAAACTCTACCGTAAATACGCATACCGCGCCTGCGAGTGCACGCTATTGCGGGTATGCGCCTTCACGGGAGAGCGTACGCATGCGCAGCACGGACCAGTGTGCGGTGCAAATATGGCAACGTGCATAGAGACATTTTTCTGACTTTGACAGTCCACCCTTTGGCAGTCAATAATAACTGCCACAAAACATTTAAGGAGAAAAATGCAAGTCAGGGGTTAATTGATTTCCATGGTTGGGTAAGGGAGGAGAGAGGAGAAGGTGTGAAGAGGGTATGACCTAGTGAGAAAGTAGAAGCATGTGTGTATGAGTCCATGTTTGGAGGGTCATGTATCATCGTGCCGTACGTGTGGTAAATCAAGCTTCGAGGTATTGCGAAGTATACATTAGAATTCCTTCTTATCCTGTGGTACAGGTCTGTGGATGGGCTGTCAAACTTTACCGAGCTCTTTTCGGATTTTGAACAAAATGGGGAGCACATTTTAGTTGATGATACATGAATGGGGGAGGTATGTGGTTGCTGATATCTGTGCCTGTATTCCCTATCGTCTATGTGTGTCATTACCTGAGGGTTGTAGAGATGAAGATAAAGAACACTTATGGAAAATGCAATGATATTCTATGTCAGGGAAATGTACATCTGTCGTCGAAGTTGTGTTCGGTATCTGTTGAGAGTCGTCTTCTTTGCGCTGTATTGCTCCTTGGGCATGAGCAAATAGCTTTGTCTGAGCCATCAGATTTACAAAAAAAATGTTGGGCTAGCGTGAGTTTAAAAGTACTAGGGAAACTGGGGATCCATGGCAAAGTTCATCAAGTGTCCATATTTAAAGTTGTCAAACCTTCTTCTTTGGTCAATCCGTTGTCTGTATACATCTCGTCTCGTCAGCTTCCTCGTCCAAGGGGGTCTTTGTATCTTGGAGAAAAGCAGAAAAACAGGTGAAAGAAACGGACCGTATAATCGCATTTTCATCACATCCTGGTTTCTATCATTGGGTCATAAATCAAATCCAGGTTAATTACGGTTTCCTCACTCCTCAAGCTCATCACTTTTGTACTTTGTTTGCACCTTATTAAAGCCTGCCCGCATCTAAATATCAATCCAATCGATATAACGACACCCAAGATACATAGTAGAAACTTTCCAACATCCATTATGACTCCTTGAGCCCAGTCCCCCAAACCGGAGAACCAATTTCGCGGGTTCAACCATGACACCCAACCAGTCAGCTCATTACCTACAGCAGCAAGGGTGAGATTGTGTTTTCGACGAAATTCCCACTTCAATTGGAGAATATCATCCATCTTTTGGTCTATGACCTCTACCGGATCCTCGGTGCTATTTGTGATATACGTGCAACACTTTATGCCGTACTGTGTTGCTAATGTAACACAATATCCGCCTGTTACTGCTGTAAGATAATTAAGAACCATCCTATGCTGAACTAGTTCTGTTTTATAAGCTTGAAGTTCTCTTCCAGTGTATCTAAACGTGTCATCATACATTTCAGTGATATTATCTAACAAATTGGCGAGTGCGGAAATGTATCTATAATTCATCACTCCCCGAGCGGTACGAGTGAAATCTAACGCTACCAGAACCTGAATCCCGGTGGATTCATGGATAAGATCAGAGGCCGGATGCTCTAACCTTTCTGACAGTTGTCTTTTAACTCGGTGCTCGTAATGAGTGTGAGTATAAGGAGCTTGGGCACCACGGTGTATGTCCTTCATTTTGTCATGTGTAACAGTCATCACTTCAGGCAATACTTTTCCAATATAACACAATCCTTCAGAGTTTGGGGCAAGCCACTTGTACGCCTTTCTCCCGCATATGAAATATGCGTCATCGGGGAGAACATATGGGACGGAGAAGGACATGACCATGTTACAAACCTTCCAGGTGAAATTTCCTGACCCTAATTCTTCCATCTGCTTAATGCACGTTTCAGTTTGTACGATATGTGCACAGTATCCTGGTGATACCTCTCCAACTCTAGTAATCCTATTTCCTAAGGTATATCGATACCGGAAAGATTTTCCTCTACTGGCTATGTGGCGTACCAGCTCTGTATCTGTAGGCATTCTATCTGCTCTGTGTGAAAAGGTCATGGTAAGGTTGCTCCATGACACTTCCCAATTTCCCGGTTTTCTGGGATTGGAGATGTTAAAACATAATAGGGACCTATCCACATGGTATTGGTGGAGCTTCAAACTAGGAGGGCTGGAGATATTAAACCTCCTGTCCACCGGTCTCCCACCACTTAGCTCAAGTACCTCCCCTAACGTTAAAGGAAATGGTACTAGCCCTGATTTGCTGTGACCCTGAGGTACTTGAGAGCATACCCAACAATCTGTTTGGTTTAACACGTTACCCACTAAGGAGTGATAGTCACTCAATGGATGCCGGTCTATATGGATATTAAAACTAGATTGGCATTTCTTTATGCATCCATCTTCAACCAGATTATCACAGAGCCTACAGATACAATTTTCTTCAGCTAACAATCCATCACAATTTCTTCTATCGGATCGTTTTCTGATACTCGCCTTTGCTTGTTGGTTTGGTTGATCTTGGAAAACTACGCCTCCATCATCATAATCGGAACCCATTCCAGAACCTCTCTCGACCTCTATGGTACTCTCGCCGGAACAGACTGCTCTGGTCAACATCATGGTTAACATCAAAATCCGGATCACAGTCTCTTGGGGCAAGTCCATCTTTGAGGAGGAAATAGAGAAGAATGAGAAGGGGGAAAAAGAAATTTCAAGGAAGAGGGGATGGGAAGTGGGGAAAAACAATAAAAGGGAGAAGGGAGTCGACAACTGCTTTCGGTCTTCAAGGCTCAGGTGCCGCCTCAGTCCTCCTGGAACAGACACTCCAGTGATACAACCTCTACCGTCTGTTCCTTATCACGGGACTTCTCTGGATCAGCAACCTTTTTGCAGTGGGATGAATGGACCCAAGTCTCTCTCTCAGCCACCTTCAATGCTGTGGTGCTAGTCAATAAGACCTGGTATGGTCCTTCCCATCTATCAATAAGACAACCTGAGCGTAGAAAATTTCGTATCATTACATAATCCCCAGGTTCAATGTCATGACAATTACTATCTGGTAAATCAGGAATCATCAACTTCAGATTATCATTTTGATTCCTCAACTGCTTACTCATGTTAATCAAGTACTTTACAGTTACTTCATTGTTACATTTCAAATCATCCTGAGGGTTAATCATGACATGCGGTTGTCGACCAAACAAGATTTCAAAAGGAGACAGATTAAGAGGGGACCTGGGAGTGGTTCTGATGCTATACAAAACAATGGGTAAAGCTTCTGGCCATGTCAATCCTGTCTCTGCCATTACTTTACTCAATTTATTTTTAATAGTGCTGTTCACTCTTTCGACCTTCGCGCTCGCCTGTGGACGGTACGGAGTGTGCAGCTTGCTATCAATTCCCATCAACTTACACATTCCTTGAAAGACATCACCTGTAAAATGGGTACCCCTATCACTTTCAATGATTCTAGGGATACCATATCTACATACAAATTCCTGCACAATTTTCTTAGCCGTAAATATAGCGGTATTTGTAGCTGCTGGGAAAGCTTCGACCCAATTCGAGAAAACATCTATACAAACAAGTACATATTTCAAATTTCGACATGGGGGTAATTGAATGAAGTCAATTTGTATTACCTGGAAAGGGCCGCCGGCAGGTGGGATATGGGATGGTTCTGTAGGTATTGCTTTTCCAATATTCTTTCTCAGACAGGTAAGGCATGACATTGCTCTTTTACTCGCATGAGAGGAGAATCCTGGGGCGCACCAGTATGCTCTTACCAATTTGCACATCCCCTCCTTGCCTAGATGAGTCAGCCCGTGAGCTGCTTCAGCCAGACATGGAAGGTATGCCCTGGGGGCCACTGGTTTACCATGTCCATCCGTCCAGAGCCCTGAGGACTCCTGGCCATATCCCTTTGCCTTCCAGACTGCTCTTTCCTGTGTGGAACACAAATTCTGCATCTCACACAACTTTTGTGTGTTGATGGTATTAAATACCATCAGTTGTGTGGTGTCTGTCTGTATGGGGGTAGCAGCTGCAAGCTTTGCGGCTTCGTCTGCTCGGCTGTTACCAAGGGATATTGGGTCTTGGCTATGTGTATGTGCTTTACATTTGATAACAGCCACTCTGTCGGGTTCCTGTATCGCTGTTAGAAGCCTTTTTATGTGAGCTGCATGCGCTATCGGTGTACCAGCCGCCGTCATGAAATTTCTGAGCCGCCATAGGGCTCCGAAATCATGTACTACCCCGAAGGCGTATCTAGAATCGGTGTAGATATTGGCTGACTTACCCTTAGCCAATTCACATGCTCTGGTTAGGGCGACCAGTTCAGCAACCTGGGCTGAGTGAGGTGGGCCTAGCGGTTCCGCTTCTATGGTGTCTTGGTCATCTACGACTGCGTATCCAGTACACAAGTCTCCCGAGTCTGACTGTCTATGACAACTACCGTCCGTGTAGAACGTGAGTTCTGCATCTTCCAGTGGGTTGTCACTGATGTCAGGCCTTGCGGTAAAATTTTGGGTCAAATATTCCATACAATCATGTGTATCTCCCTTTGCATTAAATCCTCCTTCCCCATCACTCTCACCTTCCACCCTTTGTGCCTGACCAGGCACACCTGGGAGAAATGTTGCAGGATTTAATGCACTGCATCTCCTTATGGTGATGTTTACTGGGGCCATTAATGCCAATTCCCATCTTGTAAACCTTGCTGATGAGACGTGTCTGGTTTGGGCAGAATTCAATAAGGCAGATACCGCATGTGGTGTATGGATTGTGAGGTTGTGGCCTAGCACGACATCTTCGCTTTTCGTCACTAGCAATGCTATCGCCGCAACGCTACGCAAGCATGTGGGGAGGGATCGCGCTACCGTGTCTAGCTGGGCGCTGTAGTATGCGACTGGCCTGCTGGCGTCACCGTGTTTTTGGGTTAGTACACCTGCTGCGCACCCAGCACTTTCTGTTCCGTATAGTTCAAAGGGTTTCCCATAGTCTGGCATACCTAGTGCTGGTGCCTGCGTTAGGCACTGTTTGAGTCTCTCAAATGCTGTTTCGGATTCGTCTGTATGTGAATGCAAACAAATATTGGCTGTCAGGGTGCAGAGGTACCGAAAAGAAAGCGGAGCAGAGGTCAATAACAGTGAAAAATTTGGCAGTGGGAGGAATTTGCATTAGGATGACAGCTGGATTAGGCACTACGGGGAACTGACTTTCAACTATTTTGTTAATCCCCCTTAGATCCTGCACTAGCCTGTAACCCCTCCCCCCACTCTTTTTAACAGGGAAGATGGGACTATTGGCTGTGCTGGACGTTCTTACCAGAATGCCCTGTTGCAGCAAGCGTTCTATTACTGGGAAAACTCCTAACTCCACCTCTGGCTTCAGAGGATACTGTGGGATTTTTGGAGTTATCCTACCATCTTTTACTTGTACAACTACTGGAGCTACGTTTGCCATTAATCCAGTGTCCTGTCCATCTTTTGTCCAAAGTGACTCTGGTATCTGAGAGGTCATCTCTTCTACTTGGGATGGGTTCCTATTTGTCATAATGGAATGTGACATTAATTTTGATGGGGAGTCTAACATGTCTCGTACCTCCTGAGCGTGATTCTCAGGAATGTCCAAGAATACACCTTCAGGAGTACAATAAATGACGCAACCCATTTTACATAGTAAGTCTCTCCCCAGGAGATTAGTTGGTGCCGATGCAGCCAGCAAAAAGGAATGCTTGGTATGCAAAGGCCCTATTGTAATCTCGGCTGGTTTGCTAACAGGGTAGTGCTGGACTACTCCTGTTACTCCCATGGCTGGAATTGTCCTACCAGTGGTTCTCATGCCCACTGTCGAATTTATCACTGACTTGGCCGCCCCTGTGTCTACAAGAAAGTTTAAAGTTTTACCAGCTACATTGATTGCAATCTCTGGTTCGCTTCCAAGACTGGCAATCAATTTAACTGGCTGCAGATTACAGGTGTGGCCACACCCCTATTGGGTATGCTGACCTCCCTGAATCCCATTGGCAGCAACTACTTGTGGGGGAGTTAGCTGGGAACTACCAGAGGCCTGCCAGTCTCTGTTCGGGGGATATCTTTTTGTTTCCCCTGTATGTGGCTCAAAACTCCGCCTCTGTGGACCCTGCTCCCAATGTCGTGTGTTGTGTTGTTGTCTAGGGGGTTGAAAAGATCTTTGTACATTCTTTGTTCTACATTCTCGTGCAAAGTGTCCCGGTCTGTTACAAGAAAAACATGTTATTACACTTGCCTTACCCACAGGATTCGGTGGTACATACGCAGGCTGCCTTGTGGTCAGCGCCTGTATACTTACGGACATCAACTTATCACTTTGCGACTCCCTGTGTCTAGTGATGTTTTTGTCGTGATCAACAGCAGCCTCTCTCAAGGTGGACACTGACAGACCTCGCCAACATGGTTGTGTGGTCTGTACCCTAGCTTTTAATGTTTCTTTCAAACCATCCATCAGTACAGATACTGCTACTTCTCGATGGTTTGGGTTGGTCTTAATGTCTTCTATACCAGTGTATTTTGCCATTTCTGATAGTGCCCGGTGGAAATATTCTGCTGCCGTTTCGGACTCCTTTTGCTTAATGGAAAATATTTTATTCCATTTAACAACGGCTGGGAAATACTCCTTTAGCTGTAAATTTATCCTTTTTACATTATCCTGGTCGTACACATCTGTAAGCGGTACATCTTTATCTAGTCCACAATCAGCCAAGAATTTAACTGAGTCGACATTGGAAGGTAAGCAAGCTCTTAGCACTATCTGCCAATCCTTATTATTGGGCTCTAAAGTGTTTCCTAGATCCCTGATGTATTTTTGGCTTGCCACTAAATCTTTTCTGGGGTCTGGGAATTCAGACACTATGGTCCTCAATTCCATTCTAGTGAACGGGCAATACATGGCAATGTTCCTGACGGGTGTGACTCCTGATGCATCTGTTTTCCCATTGGGAACTACTATCACCTTTACAGGAGCAATTCTAACAGCCTCATTCTGCGTAGATTCTACAACTTGTGGTACAATTGTTTCAGTGTAATGCATGGTGCCGTACTTACCCGTTGACACGACCTCACCTATCCCTCCGCTAGGGGCCTTAACTAATCTCGTGGGTGGTGCAGTTCCTACTGTGGTTTCTGATATGGTGGCCGCTAGAGAGAGCGCTGAAATTGTTGCCGAATCTTCTTCTTGATCACACTCCTGAGGAAGGTTCAAAACAGGGTACATCTTGCACGGGTTAATACTTGCATGAGTTATTTGGTTAACATCATTAACATTTACAGGGTTACTAAGAGTTTGTGTTTTACAACCCAGTGCGTTTCTCTCCGTAATCAGCTTCTCTCCTGCAATGTATGGTGGAGGTGGAGCTGTGGCTATCAGCTTCCTGACTGCCCCAGATCCCGCCGCCAGAGCCAAACCTCTCTGTATCTCACCTTCCTGGTGCCATAACTGTAAGTAATCATGATGCTGAATTCGTCTCTTTGTTGATTTTACGAGACATATCCTCCTCCTTAAATTTTGTAACACGTCTGGACTGAAGCTACCTATTCTTGGGAATTTGTCCCTGTCTTGTACAGTCATTCTCTCCCATTCATCACATAAAGATTCGGTGTGACTTCCATATTTTTCACACATTACATATCGTGCCGACCCAACTGGTCGGTTCACAGAATCAACCTGAACCAGGGTTGATCGCCCCCTACCTGAGCAACTGGCCCCCATAGTCTGCAGGTGTTGCTTAGTCCTCCTTGGATTTCTGTATCAAGGTTTTCAGCAAGCCTTTACAGACAACCAAATTACTCCACAGTAGGCCGGCGGTGGCGGTTTACCGAGTACCCCACTCACTCGCCCACCTCGACCAATACGACCTGATCACACCGATATGGTGCTGGCGTACTCGATACAGGGCCCCTATGGAACCTTCAGTTTACTGGAACATATGAGGGTTACCCGCAGGACACTTACTCTTTCCAGTAAAGGTGGGGTTGTTAGATAGTTCCTGAGTGACCAGCGAACTTCCCTTCCAAAAATAAAAAATTACACAAATCACGTCAGAATGTACAGATAGCGTTTGTGACCACTTTACTCTAATGGTATTAGGTCAGATTACTAACTACTGCACACAATTACGTGTGGTCCAATCGTTCAGTACACAAGCACTACTTGTCATGTACTGAAAGATCAATGGAATCGATGTTTCCGGCCGCGATTCCTTCAGCAAGAGCTTATGGCCTATATGGGTTCTGCACCAACACCCCAGGCGTTGTGCCACTGGACTTTTATAGCGGACCTCTTTAGTACCTTACGACCTCCTGGTCTTGTTACCTTCTGTTAATGACCTCCTGGTCTGTTACCTTATGACCTCCTGGTCTGTTACCTTATGGTCCGCTATACTCTAATGCTCAAATATTATTTAACCAGGGATGCCTCCCTAGCCACCGTATATGTCACTTACACGTGTGTCCCTTGACGAGTACCCGACTTTCCTTTTGGTTCCACCTTAAAGTTATATAAACTTTTGTATACAAAACCACACTCACTCAACACATGTACACTTTTGTTTCTATATCTATTTCTGCGCAGAAATTGTCTTCAGTCCAACAGTGTTACTAATTAGGAGCAGGATCTGTTAAACTAAGTTTCAGATTTTTCCAAAAATAGATTTGCGTTATTTACCGCGTCGCGTTATTTACCGCTGTGCGTTACTTATCGCCTTTGCGCTAATTATCGCTTTGCGCTAATTCAACTTTTCGTGACTTGAGCTACGTGGGCGTAACCAGACGCTACGTTGCGTAATGTACGCTGCGTGCGTCTGCCGTTTGGATTGCGTACGCAAGTCTTTTGTTAGGGACACGTGTACGCAAAACAAAGATCCACCGTAACACAATTTCTACCTTTATCAATGTAGATGATCCCTGATCATCTACCGCACACCACACCGACTGCCTTGTCTCCCAGACAAGCCGTGTGTTGGTCTATACTTTAACTATTACCTCTACTATGAAATAACAGCAAATCTCTCTTTGCACTTTCTATCAACTATAAAACTTGGCAAACAGGAATAGTGATATACGAAATTTGAAAAAGAAATACAGATAAATGTATGCGTGCGTGTATACGCAAGACAGAAGAAAAATAAAACAGTTTTAAAAGACACAAGCGTTTTGTTCTTACTTCCGGTTCCCGGATTCCTTCAGCACTCTTTATCTAAGCGAAGCAGACGCTTATCCAATCAGCACTGCAAGGAATATGATCCCGCCCTTTGCTGATGGATAATGTCTGCTGATCTACCTAGTGCAGATATGAGAAGGATAGGACGAGTCCCCAATTGACAATGCTAAATTCCCTTGTCGTATAAACAACCCTTTATGAAGCTAAGAACACTGTACGCTGTTTACTTAAGAAGTACCGTAATGGTACGCTAGTTGCGTAACGATCGCTCAGCCGTAGGCGAGACGCTCAAGCGTCACGTTCGCTCACGGCCCAGCGATCACAGGACACGTTATTGGCTATGACTAGAGTAATGATTCGCTATGGCGTAGCGGACGCTCGAGACCACGAGGAGATCACCAGCGGCGCAGACGCTCACAACGCTATACCTTTATGTCTAAACCTTATACCAATGAAATACACGGAATACCTTAATGTGAATACAGGGTGTAAGTGCAACCTTGTGTAACCTGACTAACTACAAAGCTGCTTGAGCGTCACCGACGCTCAAGTGAACACTTAACACTATAGAAAATACACAGATACTGGTTTAGGTTCCAAAGCCTATTAACTGTATTATATCTAGTATACTTGTAAAAAGGGGATAACAGTACAAATGATACACTACAATATAACAGAGACTTCCTAACCACAGAACTAAACAATACTATCTAATACAATACAATACTAGTCTAGGGGAGATACGAGAGTGAGAGAGAAGGGAAAGAGAGAGAGGGAGACGGAGAGAGATGAGAGAAATTGGCTCACAGAAAGACAATGATAACGGAGAGAAACTTACGCACAAGGGTAAACGATCGCATGCGCCTGGACATCCAGCACCCGATTCTCAGCAATGAGAACCGTTGAAGAGTGAGAGCTGGATGTGGTCGGCCTGCCTATTTATGCCCCACACACAATGCAATCCTACAGTCCCTACAATCCCATTGTCCATTGGATGAAGGAATTCGACCCTGTATCACAACAAAAGGTCATAGGGTGATTCATACAGGTGGGCTGTGACGATTTCAAACAGCTCAGGTGGGTGGGGAACTAGGTTTCCCGCCGCATACCTGAGTATGAGTAAATAGTAGAAATGGACATAAACTTCTTATGTCCATAACTATTCGCACGAGCGATTAATACGCTCCAAACCAACACCGGAATATTGCTAATTAAATACTCTTCCGATGGGTACCAAACACTGCTGTATGATTCCTGTTAGACCCTTCGTACGATACAAAGAGGGATTCCTTAGCTCAGGGACCTTCTATATTAACCAAACTTTCAGAAACTATCAAAGGGACCATGATCTATAAACTACATTAATTGTGAAAATATGTAACGAATGAGTCGCACGCTACGACTACATAAACTCTACCGTAAATACGCATACCGCGCCTGCGAGTGCACGCTATTGCGGGTATGCGCCTTCACGGGAGAGCGTACGCATGCGCAGCACGGACCAGTGTGCGGTGCAAATATGGCAACGTGCATAGAGACATTTTTCTGACTTTGACAACATCATTAACTGTTACTTCGGAGTGTTTACTGGTGGGATCTTTAATGTTTTTACAACCGATGCACAGCCCACACCTGTGGAAGCCTTTAGTTCTAATTAGGTTTCGAGTAGGCATAGGCAAAGTGCTCCTTACTAGATGGTTTTTTAGGTTTCTTGATTTCCTGTACACAAAATTTGTTTTTTTTGGTATTATATTGGTAAGGATGGGGTCTTTGGTTAAGAGATACCAGTTCTTCCTGATGATGAACCATCCCGATAGATGTCACAAGGAGCCCACGCCGAGGAGAAGAGATCAGCCTTCTAGGAATAGAGATCAGGAAACAAGCAGGAGGAATTATGGCCCCCAAAATGAAAATCAAGAAACCACTACTCATGGACATGACAGAGAATCAACTAGGAGGAACACAGGGAGGACAACTCGTCATGTGAGTGAGGAGACACAGATCAGGAGGCAACCTTTTTTAGGAGAAAGGTCCTCAAGGAGGGACCGTCTCTAAATCATCTCATTGATAAGACCATCACCCCAGCAGCAAATTATCTAGAAGCTAAAACCGCCCGTCAACAAAACATCGAGGAAAATAAACAAGAAAAAAATAACGAATTCAATGAGACCGACAAAACGAGGTTGTAGAGGAGGGATTAACAGAAAAAGAAGTAAAAAGAAGAACATTCGTACTCCTAAAGAACAGGTACAAACCAATTTAGTGTTTAACCTCAGTAAAAAAGAACTAAGCGATCAAGAAATAAAAGTGCTGAACAAAGGCCTCAAATATGCTCCAACATCATATATGAATGACTTTGATAAATACATTGATATTCAAAAGTTTATTAGAAAAATCACTTTGAGGAAATTCTTCGCACTGAAGGAGTCAGAGCACCTGCGAAATGTCAAAAAAGGAGTAGAGACCCATCATCTCTCTAATCATTTTAGAATGAAACATAATTGTTCCATTCAGCATATAAAGAAATTTATTGGAATCAAACACATTAAATCTACTTGGAGAGATAAGAACATCGATAAGAACCTTGCCATCTCCGAGATGAAAACCATATTTTCACTCAATACTCTTACCCCTGGTGGACTGAACCATGATTTTGAACTCAAATGGTTTCTCTAATTAATATCAGAGAGATAAAATAGATAATTATATTTATTATACATAATTTTTCTCATTCACATATTCTTTATCCCGCTTTATTGGCCTGTGAAATTTATTGATAGTCAGGGCTTATCATCTATTAAATAATCAACAAATCTATGGAGTCACTATATCACTCATTATACCCCCTGTCATTCACCAATAGATTCACTGTGAATATTTATTAGAAATTTTATATAATTTTTTTGTTGTTGTTGTTGTTGTTTTTTTCTCGTTGTTTGTCAGTACAGTAATTCTATACCCGTTTTTCTCATCAGTTTTGAGCCTGGAAAATGGGATAATCTAATTAGGAATAAAGGAGGGGACCATGGCTATTAACTTTATTCATTGCAAACCACGAATAACCATCCAGAACTACCAAAATGGCGTCGATGCGGACTACATGGACCATAATCCTTTGCGATGTGGCTCGTTGACATCCAAGCGGTCCACATCACTCAGAAGCTCCGGCGGGATCAACCTGTCATCCCACTGCGTTAAGCAGTAGAAGGACTACAGCCGGAGACTACATTACCCATAATTCTGAGCGAGACATAGTGTCTCCGTCCTCCGTTTCCGCCGTGTATAAAGAACTACAGCCGGAGACTACACTTCCCACAATCCTAAGAGGGATGTAACATCCGTTCTCGCCGCCATTTTCCTTCCTATTGAGGACTACATCATCCACAATCCCAAGCGGGATTAAAACTTTTGTTTCCCATGATATCTGCTCCTTTTTGAAGAATGATTATGATTAGGACACTGGAGAAAACATGTTATTAATATGTATATGAATGAGCTTTTAGATTAGTCATCTCTGTATATGACAGTAAGCCTCTATATGTATGTCTAATTTTATATAATTTTTCATCACTTCCGGTTCCGGTTATATGACCGGAAGTGACTTATTCTTACCCACTATAAATAGGGAAACCTATTGTCATGGACCCTCATGCCTTGAAAAAGAGTCCCCTGACTCAAAACGCGTTGGCTAAGAGGGGGCATTGCGTCAGCGGACCTGTCAACTGAATCTGAGGGAAGATAGGACCTTGTCTTATTTGTTTTTTGGAACTCATATAAGTTGGCCACTTCTATGTTCCAAGATGGCACTTACCTCCCCCGGAGTCTGACTTTTACGCTGAATCAAGCCTTTTATGTTGTTTTTTTATCTTTGATTAAACGCACATTCTTTTACCCCTTTTGGATGGAGCTTTTTAAAGAAACCGTGATGTGAGGAGACATGCAGCTGTCAGAGTGAGTGTTAGGTACGCTGATCACGTACCAACATTTTTGAAAGAAATCTGTCACTATATCTTTGTGAAAAAATTTGGCTATGGTCAGAAAAGATACCTTTATATGAGTACAGATACCTGCCTCGATGTAAGTGAGGTGTGTTCATGTGAAGATACCATTCATGCTAAAAGATACCTTTATGTATATCATCTGACGACTCACATTGTAAGTGAGGTACGCCGGATGAGATTGGTGAAGTTTTCACCCTAGGGTACATAACAATACTACACATTGTGTATTTTCTTTTTATATTCCCTTTCCGTGGTCGAGTGTTCCATCAAGGATCCGAACACAGAGTCTTCCGGTCCACTATTGGGATATACAGAGCACAGCTAAGTATTCCTATTCCCTCACAATTTCCACTCTTGCTTGCACGTTAGCGCCATCTAGTCCACAAAATCACTTTTTTCTGTCCAAATCCTTGGATCTTTTTTGGGATAGGTCCAATATTGGATTCAGAAGGCAGCCAACGATAGACAAGGAGCGCCCAAGAGGTTTTCCACTTTTTTTGTAGCATTGTTGTCTAATATGGATGCCCCTAGTAACCCATGTTTTATTTTTATTTTAATATGGTCAATTAAGTGTTGTGCAAGGCATACAGATTTAAAATTACACTATGCAATGTTTGTCTTAATATTCTGATTGTTCCCTTGTTCCACAAATGTCAATATGCCATGTTCAAGTTTACAGGGCACAGTTTTAATGAGTGCATAACCTTTAATCAAACACACAAACAATTGTAAAGTAATTTTTTTTTACTTCAAAAAAAGTTAAAAATCAACAACACAACATGGCTACAAATGAGCATCACATACAGAGATGGACATAGCAGCAAGCAGATGGCATTGGGCAAATGCACATAGCAGAACCCAGTACTATGGTAACCCCTTCTTCTGACAAAATATGATGTTTTCAATTAAGTAAGTGAACCCCCAGCCAGACTAAACTTTTAGGGGAACTGAGGTTGATTCCGGAACAAACACACAAACACAAACATACACAGCACGCTAGGAAGAGGAAGATGGCTCAGGTGTAGGCACAAATAACTCACAGGCTACAATTTAAAGAAAACCTTCCACTTTGAGGGAGTTCTACCTTCTGGCCACACAAGCCAAAATCAAAAAATACATCGAGGCAACATGTAAAACATGGGTGCTGCCCATCTGGAGAGACATCACTTTCTCATTTTTCCCCCCGCCTGATGATGTTCTTCTTGGCTTGGTCTGCGGAGCGACCTTCGAGTGCCCTGCGCAGTGGGATGTTCTTCCTGGGAAGGGTGAGGGGAGGGAGCCGATGTGGCTGGCTCTCTGCCACTGTGGGCAAGGGAGACAGCGATGTCCTGGAGCCCTTGCCGAATGGAATTGGCAAGTTCATGGAAGGAGGAGGCGAGTTGATCTTGTCCCTGCCTGATCTCTGCCACACCTTGGCAGAGTTGAGCTACACCTTGCTCCACACTGGTTCTGTGCTCAGTGAGCCGGACAGGTATCTGGCTTACCTCCCGGAGCATCCTGTCCTCAAAAGCATTCAGGCTCTCACCATACCTGGCTATTTCAGTCAGGATTTCTCGGATAGCAGAGGGTTGGGTGGGGGGGGGCCAGTTGGAATCTGGATGGGTGGGATTTGTGGTCCCACACTGCCAGACACACTAGGTCCCTCCACATCAGCCTCAGCCACATAACCCTCCTGTGACTCTACCTGCTCACCCCCGTGTGCTGTGTTATGTGCAAAGCAAATAGAAGAATGAGTGGAAAAAGAGTAGATAAAAACAATATGAGACTTTTGTATCCCAAAAAATGTAAACATAAAAAAATATGTGTGTAAACTTACCTGGCAAGTCATGTGCATGGAGTATTTCAGGCAGGTCCGTGTCCATATAAGACACCCCAACCCCCTCCTCGTAGCTCACACAGTCCATCGCTATCTCCTCCAGATCTGTGTATTCCACAGTGGCAGCTGGTCCTCCCCCTGTTGCCCTCGAGGCATTCCACTCCGCAGACCTCTTGCCCTTCAGGCGGGATTTGAAGTCGGCCCAACTACATATGTGGTAAAAAATAGGGGCAAGGTAGTGTTAAATTTTGAAAACCTGCTTTAATATATAGTACACATGCTATGCATTTGGTTGCTATAGGCAACATCACATCTAAGATAGTTTTTACTAATACTTGAAAATGGACTGGCAAAATACACTTACCGTCTTCGAACTTCCTGCGAGGTGCGGACTATTGAGCCGACTTCATTAATAGAATTAGTGATGTCCCTCCAAATTCTGTCTTTGGTTGCAGCACCCATGTTTTTGGGTCCTTGATGTATTTTTTGCATAGCCTGTGTGACCAAAATCCGTAACTCCCTCTTAGTGAAGGCGGGCTGTCTTTTCTTTTTTTTTTGAAGTAGCCTGTGAGCTATCATCCTGACCTTCATCACCATATTCCTCTTCACTAGCTGCTTGTGTAGTTTGTGTTTGAGCTGCTAGTCCAGAATCACCCTCAGTTTCCCCACTAGTTATGTCTGGCAGGGGATTCACTCCTAACTCCTGGGTAGAAGAAGAAGGAGTTTGTATAGTACTGGGTCCTGCTATTTCAGAGTCATCATTGGCAAACTCAAGCATCTGCCTCCGCAGTGCTAAGCTTCTGTGTGCTAAAGCTGCCATCTGCTTCTGCACCTCGTCCATCTCTGCTGCCGTCTGCTCACGAGTAGCCATGTTGCTGGTAGCATGTGTGTATGCACGAGTGTTCAGCTATTTATAGCTGCTTGCGTTTTCCGGTGCGGAATTCCGCGCAGGTGTATATTATGCTAATTGGTCCAGTAATTGCTGCACTGGCTATATGAACGCCCTGCATGCAGCATGTGTGTGGGTGTATGCGGAAAATTACTGAAGCACGGTGGACATTTCTGAGTGAGCACATTTCTGAGTGAGTTTTGAGAGTATTTTATATTGTTTCAGTACATTTTTTTATGCAATATTCTCCTTCTCATGTATGTTGTGTAAGATTGTTGTATCCAATGGTTTGTATTATTTTCAAATGTTTTTATTTTATATATATGTGAAGACTAATATGTATATGATTTGAAGCCATATTTGAATGATATGTGTGTGTTTGTGTGTCCGCGTGTGCGAATCACCGGCCCATGAGAACTATACAAACTGTCCTGCACATCAATGTATACATATCAATAAAGTTTATTACAGATGACACCATACATTTCCAACCAATCACATGCAACCACAAACTATAAATATAAGCCCATATATGAAAAACGCCATTGCCATGATGCGCGCAGCAGCATTCACACGCCGCGAGCTGCGCGTCCTGGTGGCAGTGATGGACCGCCGCATAGGCCGTGCAGGGCCCTTTGTCCCAAATAGGGTAAAGCGCGAGGCCTACGCGGAGGTCCGCCGCTTATTGAGGACCCGCGTCCGCAGCAGGCGGACCATCATACAGTTAGAGAGGCGGTGGAGCGACCTCCGCAGGCGGACGCTGGACCTGTTGGCGGAACTCCGCCAACAAATCCGGGAATTACGTAGACGCAGTAAGTTTAATACATTACATAACACTGAGATTATTAGCAAAAACTTTGCATATTTTCACTAAGTGATAGTGTGAAAATTTGCCCTGAACTATTGTAGAATAAACATGACACAGTGTGTGTGGTTAGGGCAAGCAGTACTGACTGTGTAGCAAAGTGCTTCTGAAAAAGTGCATGTTGTTGTACAGAGTTGCTACACAGGCTGTCACCTGAACCCAATAACTTGCTCAGTGGTGTAATTTTAATAAGGTGGGAGGTTTTTAGAACTGGTGATGTTGCCTATAGCAATCAATCAGATTCAATCTATTACATTCAATAAGCAGCTTAATAAATGTTAGGTATAATCTGATTGGTTGCTATGGCCAACATCACCAGTTTAAAAATTAGAAAAACCTTTTAATGTTACCCCTGTGTCTTTAACATGGGACAGAACAGTGTAATTGAAAAATGGTGTTGTTAAAATTTGTCATGCTACAACCTAAATATTACATATGTCATTCTAGGACCACCACAACGGCAAGCTGCTGCTGGGAGCCCCGACCAGTCACCTTCTGAGCCCCCCTCCCCTTCTGATGCCCAATCCCCCTCTCCTTCCCAGTCCCCTTCTCAGCCCCCCTCCCCTTCTGTTGCCCAATCCCCTTCTCCTTCCCAGGCCCCTTCTCAGCCCCCTCCCCCTCTCTTTCCCAGACCCCCTCTCTAGCCCCCTCCTCTTCTGTTGCCCAATCCCCTTCTCCTTCCCAGTCCCCTTCTCAGCCCCCCTCCCCCTCTCTTTCCCAGACCCCCTCTCTTGCCCCCTCCCCTTCTGTTGCCCAATCTCCTTCTCCTTCCCAGTCCCCTTCTTAGCCCCCCTCCCCCTCTCTTTCCCAGACCCCCTCTCTGACCCCCTCCCCCTCTGTTGCCCAAACACCCTCTCCGCCCCCCTCCCCCTCTCAATCAGACCCACCCTCTGAAAGCAGGTCCCCAATCCCTCCTCCTTCTCCAATCCCTCCTTCTTCCCCAATCCCTCCTCCTTCCCCAATCCCTCCTCCTTCCCCCATCCAGCCTCCGGGGAGTCCGCATGTGGCAGATGCGAGTAAGTGTTTTAAAATTTAAAATGTATTGGTTACCTACTTACACTTACAATTACAAAACATGCAGTGTTGTACTGTGGGCAATCTTGGCCCAAGGAAAAATGTTTGTGTTCTTCTTCATGGTCTAGATGTTGCGTTTACATTTATCTGAGTATCATTAGATGTACAGTGTCTATGTGTGCAATGTTTTGTCTGTCCACTCTAGGTCGACACTCATTAGGTCGACAGTGTTGCCAGGACAACAGGGTTTATATGTGCTAGGTTGTCAGTGAAACAGTTAGACCTGAGTGGAGTTTAGTATGTTGTTGGTCTTTTACACTTGTGCCTGGGTATTCATAATATTTGCACTTTCAACTCACATGCTTCACTTTGTTAGCCAGCCTAACGACACAATGATTTGTGCTGTGAAAGTTACACTCACAAAATGATTATTTGATTTTTCAAAACCTGTTTGACCTTATGTAGTAAGGCAGGCTTTCAGGGAGTGTGGCCATGCTAGGATATGTTGTCCTGAAGATGTTGATATGCAGTGTGATGATGCAGGGCCAACCCAAAAAAAAGATAAGTTGCCTTCACTCCAGATGTGAATGGATGCCAACATGGTGTTACATTTACTAAGATGGTAGTTCTCTTTAAGATGGGATGTTGCCCATAGCAACCAATAAGATTATACTTGTAATTTTTTTGACCCCTTATACAAGATAATATGTAGAATTTGATTGGTTGCTATGGTCAACGTCCCATCTTAAATAGAACTCCCATAGTAGTAAATGTACCCCATGGTGTGGTACACTTTAAAAAAAAAAGAATAATTAAAACAAAACATTGCTGAGCAGGCTTGTGTGTTGTTCTGCTACTGATTTATCCTTAAAACAGCCATGATGTAGTCACTTTGCCATTAAAGCAGGCCTGTCCAAACTGCGGCCCTCCAGCTGTTGAGAAACTACACATCCCAGCATGCCCTGACACAGCTTTTGCATTATCTGACCCCAAAACTGTGTCAAGGCATGCTGGTATATGTAGTTTCACAACAGCTGGAGGGCAGCAGTTTGGACATGCCTGCATTAAAGTGTGCTTTGTGCCTTGCTTGTATAATAGGTAATGTGAGTAAGTTAGTAATGTTTTCTTTGACTCTTCTTTTCAGATGCTGCAGTTGGAGATCCCACCAGTTTGCCTGCACTTTTACAACGCCTAAAAGGCAATTTAAGGGCAGTAATTGCTGATATTGAGGCAATTGAGAATTTTTTTAAAGTTTATAATTTTTATTTTGATCACATTTTAATTTCAGAAAAACAAAAAATAAAAAAATAAAAAAATAAAAATTGTTGAAGTTAAGCGGGTGTTGTGTTTATTTATGCTATAAAGGAACAGCACATTGGCGTGCAGAAATTGGTGACCTAAAACAGTTCACACATCTTAGTTAAGAATAATTTCATAAAAATACACCAACAATAATTAAAAAAGAAAACAGTAGGAGGTTATGGATTATAAATACATGTAAACACATTTATTCACACACTACACATCTACACAATACTTCAAACATTTGCATTAGACCAGGCACATTTCCCATATCTATATTTGTAATTTTTCCAGATCAATGTTTATGGCCAATTATGCCTACAAAGTGTTCTTCTGGTATTCTTTGAAGACTTAATTGGTCAGGACCATTGTCATTCATTACACTAATTGGATTCGTAATTGAGGAGGGCTTGTGGACTTTAAACTGAAAGGTGTAATTTCACTTAATAGAAAAAAAACCCCATTGTTGTGCGTTTTTCCGCAAAAGTGTGCACTTTTAAGAAGAATGTGTAAATCTACGAAAACTTAGTATTTTTACGTTGCGGTTTGTGTTAATGCGATGGTTTCGCATTGCTGCGATGTCATTTGGCGTACGCCCACTTTGTGTTATACTGCGGACGAATTAGCAAAAATACGTTGGAGGCGGATATTCGCTATTTTGCAACATGTTCGCAATTTTGCGCATACCTTGTGCGAACGAAAAAAACAGCGAACAACTCGGAATGAGGGCCAATGTCTTATGACTCTGCACTCATCCATGCAAACATCGGGAAAACATACATACAGTAATAGCCAGGTCATAATCATCACCCTAGTTTTGTGAGTAAACTGCTGGATACAAACTTCTGGGTGAGGTGCCCCCCATTGCACCTTCACCTGCAGATCACCGCTGGCCTGGTGAAGTAGGTTACACAGGGCAATACAGTCATCAGTGATACAGTCAGCAGCACCTGGGGAGGGAGTGCAGGAACATATATGTACAGTACGTGTCACTACTGTAGCCACACAGAGTCCTGTCCCCGCACTCACTACATATGCCATACACACACACACACACACACACACACACACACACACACACACACACACACGTACCCAGACTCACTACAGATGTCACACATGCCTGTCTCAACACTCACTGCAAAGGCCACACACACCTGTCCCCACACTCACTACAGATGCCACACACACCTGTCCCCAACACTCACTACTGTAGCCACACACAGAGTCCTGTCCCCGCACTCACTACATATGCCACACACACACACCCACACACACACACACACACACACACACACACACACACACACACACACACACACCTGTACCCACACTCACTACAGATGACACACATGCCTCTCCCCACACTCACTACATATGACACACAAACACCTGTCCCCACACTCACTACAGATGACATGCACACACCTGTCCCCACACTCACTACAGATGACACACACACACACCTGTCCCGACATTCACTACAGATGACACACACACCTGTCCCCACACTCACTACAGATGCCACCCACACGCACATAGGGGGTCATTCCGAATTGTTCGCTCGTTGCCGATTTTCGCAACGGAGCAATTAAGGCAAAAATGCGCATGCGCATGGTTCGCAGTGCGCATGCGGTAAGTATTTAAGCACAAAACTTAGTAGATTTACTCACGTCTGAACAAAGAATTTTTATCGTTGAAGTGATCGGAGTGTGATTGACAGGAAGTGGGTGTTTCTGGACGGAAACTGGCCGTTTTCTGGGAGTGTGCGGAAAAACGCGGGAGTGTCTGGAGAAACGGGGGGAGTGGCTGGCCGAACGCTGGGCGTGTGTGTGACGTCAAACCAGGAACGAAACGGTAAGAAATTTCTATTCACAATTCTGCTAATCTTTCGTACGCAATTCTGCTAAGCTAAGATACACTCCCAGAGGGCGGCGGCTTAGCGTGTGCAATGCTGCTAAAAGCAGCTAGCGATCGAACAACTCGGAATCACCCCCCTAGTCCATTCCCCACTCACTACAGATACCACACACACACACACACACACACACACACACACACACACACACACACACACACACACACACACACACACAGTCCTGTCCCCAGACTCACTATAGATGACACACAGACAGACACACACACACACACACACAGACACACACACACACACACACACACACACACACACACACACACCACACACACACACACACACACACACACACACACACACACACACACACACACAGTCCTGTCCCCACACTCACTAGTTGCCACACACACATGTCCCCACACTCACTACAGATGCCACACACACCTGTCCCCACACTCACTACACATGCCACACACACCTGTCCCCAACACTCACTACAGTTGCCACACACACCTGTCCCCACACTCACTACAGATGACACACATGCCTCTCCCCACACTCACTACAGATGACACACACACACCTGTCCCCACACTCACTACAGATGACACGCACACACCTGTCCCCACACTCACTACAGATGACACACACACACCTGTCCCCACACTCACTACAGATGACACGCACACACCTGTCCCCACACTCACTACAGATGACACACACACCTGTCCCTACATTCACTACAGATGACACACACACACCTGTCCCCACACTCACTACAGATGCCACCCACACACATATAGTTCATTCCCCACTCACTACAGATGCCACACACACACACACACACACACACACACACACACACACACACACACACACACACACACACACACACACACACACACACACACAGTCCTGTCCCCACACTCACTATAGATGCCAACCACACACATAGTACATTCCCCACTCTCAATACAGATGCCACACACACACACACACACACACACACACACACACACAGTCCTGTCCCCACACTCACTATAGATGCCAACCACACACATAGTACATTCCCCACTCTCAATGCAGATGCCACACACACACACACACACACACACACACACACACACACACACACACACACACAGTCCTGTCCCCAGGGCCGGTTCTAGGGTTTTTGGCGACCCGGGCGGAGAATAGGGGCGTGGCTTCATAAGGGGGCGTGGTCAGTTACGCCCCCTGTAGAGTTGTGCCCCCATTTGTGCCCCCTGTAGCATAGCGCCGCTTGCACACAAAAAAAAAAATACAAGAAATACTTACAATCCCCGCTCCTGACCGCTGCAGACCTCCGCCGGCGCCGCTCCTCTCCTCGGATCTATGGGAGAAACGTCATGACGTCTCTCCCATAGCACAGCATACACAGACACTAGAGGTCAAATATGACCCCTAGCGTCTGTCAGTCCCACAATGCTGTGCGGTGCGCGATGACATCATCGCGCACCGCACAGCAAAGGTCCTCTCCACGAAGGGAAACTAGACGCATAGCGTCAAGTTCCCTTCACAGCGGGGGACCACCGGGGGGACACAGCAGCGGATCTTGTCATGGTGCGGCGCCCTCCGGATGGCGCCGGCGCCCCGGGCAAAAGTCCTACTGCCTGTCCCCAGACTCACTACAGATTACACACACACACACACACACACACACACACACACACACACACACACACACACACACACACAGTCCTGTCCCCACACTCACTACAGATGACACACACACAGAGTCCTGTCCCTGCACTCACTACAGATGACACACACACACACACACACACACACACACACACACACACACACACTACTATCCCTGCACTCACTACAGATGACACACACACATGACCCACACACACACGCAGGGTCCCATACCCTCCAACTGTACCTTTTTAATAGGTACAGTACCTTTTTTTCATGGTCTGTACCGATTTTTGGCTCTCCAAACTTCCATTGAAAGTATAGGAAAAGAGGCGTGACCACGCCCCCTTTACCCGCGGCCACGCCCCTTTTTCGGTTTTGTACCGATTTTTCTGTGTAAAATGTTTGAGGGTCTGGGGTCCTGTCCCCACACTTGCTGCTACTCACCCCAGTCACCGTGCACAGGTGGCTGCTGCTGGCACTTCAGGTCCTCGTTTCCCTCCTCTCTGGCCACACTGCTCAGCTCCGATATTCCTGCACTTCCTGGATTGGTCACATGACCAATCCAATCTGTCCATCAGAGCTCAAGAACGCCCCCACTGCGAGGCATGCCTCCCATTACCCTGTTCTATGCAGTCTGATTGGCCGCTGTATAGGCCCACCCCACTGAACAGACAGTGCCTGACAGTGTGAGAGTTGAGGCTGAGCCTGCCGCTGCCTCATCTCTATCTCTGCCTGCAGTTCCAGGAGCCCTACAAATCTGTCCAGTTTTATCTCTAAAAATGATTGCATTAATATAAAGAAGATGCTTATGAGTAGCGATGAGCGGGTTCGGTTTCCGAGAAACCGAACCCCCCCCGAACTTCACCCTTTTTACACGGGTCCGAGCCATACTCGGATTCTCCCGTATGGCTCGGTTAACCCGAGCGCGCCCGAACGTCATCATCCCGCTGTCGGATTCTCGCGAGATTCGGATTCTATATAAGCAGCCGCGCGTCGCCGCCATTTTCACACATGCATTGAGATTGATAGGGAGAGGACGTGGCTGGCGTCCTCTCCGTTTATAATTGTAGAAGAGACAGTTGATTGCTTGTTTTATTACTAATTGTGGGGAGGATTGGGTAGCAGCTGTTAGGACTCGGAGTAGAGTGCAGAGTTTTGCTGATAGTGACCACCAGTTTTTTTTTATCCGTTCTCTGCCTGAAAAAAAACGCTCCATACCATATCTGTACTCAGTGTGCTGCATGATATATCTGTGCTGAGTGCTCACACTGCTTAATTGTGGGGACTGGGGAGCAGCTATAGCAGGAGTACAGTGCACAGTTTTGCTGACAGTGACCACCAGTATACGTTTGTCTGCCTGAAAAACACTCCTGTGGTGGCTTTTTTTATACTAGTTTAGCAGTCTGCTGACAGTGTCCACCAGGTCCATTATACTGTATATAGCAGTACGGTAGGCCACTGCTGTACCTACCTCTGTGTCGTCAGTCACTCGTCATCCATTAATAATAATAAGTATACTATCCATCCATCTACATTGTATACCTGTGGTGGCTTTTTTTCTTTATACTAGTTTAGCAGTTTGCTGACAGTGTCCACCAGGTCCATTTATTATACTGTATATAGCAGTACGGTAGGCCACTGCTGTACCTACCTCTGTGTCGTCACTCGTCGTCCATAAGTATACTATCCATCCATCTACATTGTATACCTGTGGTGCCTTTTTTCCTTTATACTAGTAGTACTAGTTTAGCAGTCTGCTGACAGTGTCCACCAGGTCCATTATACTGTATATAGCAGAACGGTAGGCCACTGCTGTACCTACCTCTGTGTCGTCACTCGTCGTCCATAAGTATACTACCATCCATCTACATTGTATACCTGTGGTGCCTTTTTTTTATATTAGTAGTACTAGTTTAGCAGTCTGCTGACAGTGTCCACCAGGTCCATTATACTGTATATAGCAGTACGGTAGGCCACTGCTGTACCTACCTCTGTGTCGTCACTCGTCGTCCATAAGTATACTACCATCCATCTACATTGTATACCTGTGGTGGCTTTTTTTTTATACTAGTAGTACTAGTTTAGCAGTCTGCTGACAGTGTCCACCAGGTCCATTATACTGTATATAGCAGTACGGTAGGCCACTGCTGTACCTACCTCTGTGTCGTCAGTCACTCGTCATCCATTAATAATAATAAGTATACTATCCATCCATCTACATTGTATACCTGTGGTGGCTTTTTTTCTTTATACTAGTTTAGCAGTTTGCTGACAGTGTCCACCAGGTCCATTTATTATACTGTATATAGCAGTACGGTAGGCCACTGCTGTACCTACCTCTGTGTCGTCACTCGTCGTCCATAAGTATACTATCCATCCATCTACATTGTATACCTGTGGTGCCTTTTTTTCTTTATACTAGTAGTACTAGTTTAGCAGTCTGCTGACAGTGTCCACCAGGTCCATTATACTGTATATAGCAGTACGGTAGGCCACTGCTGTACCCACCTCTGTGTCGTCACTCGTCGTCCATAAGTATACTATCCATCCATCTACATTGTATACCTGTGGTGCCTTTTAGTTGTGCGCATTAAAATATGGAGAACAAAAATGTGGAGGTTAAAAAAATAGGGAAAGATCAAGATCCACTTCCACCTCGTGCTGAAGCTGCTGCCACTAGTCATGGCCGAGACAATGAAATGCCATCAACGTCGTCCTCCAAGGCCGATTCCCAATGTCATAGTACAGAGCATGTAAAATCCAAAACACAAAAGATCAGTAAAATGACCCAAAAATCAAAATTAAAAGCATCTGAGGAGAAGCGTAAACTTGCCAATATGCCATTTACGACACGGAGTGGCAAGGAACGGCTGAGGCCCTGGCCTATGTTCATGGCTAGTGGTTCAGCTTCACATGAGGATGGAAGCACTCATCCTCTCGCTAGAAAAAAGAAAAGACTTAAGCTGGCAAAAGCACAGCAAAGAATTGTGCGTTCTTCGAAATCACAAATCCCCAAGGAGAGTCCAATTGTGTAGGTTGCGATGCCTGACCTTCCCAACACTGGACGGGAAGAGCTTGCACCTTCCACCATTTGCACGCCCCCTGCAAGTGCTGGAAGGAGCACCCGCAGTCCAGTTCCTGATAGTCAAATTGAAGATGTCAGTGTTGAAGTACACCAGGATGAGGATATGGGTGTTGCTGGCGCTGGGGAGGAAATTGACAAGGAGGATTCTGATGGTGAGGTGGTTTGTTTAAGTCAGGCACCCGGGGAGACGCCTGTTGTCCGTGGGAGGAATATGGCCATTGACATGCCTGGTCAAAATACAAAAAAAATCAGCTCTTCGGTGTGGAATTATTTCAACACAAATGCGGACAACAGGTGTCAAGCCATGTGTTGCCTTTGTCAAGCTGTAATAAGTAGGGGTAAGGACGTTAACCACCTCGGAACATCCTCCCTTATACGTCACCTGCAGCGCATTCATTATAAGTCAGTGACAAGTTCAAAAACTTTGGGCGATAGCGGAAGCAGTCCACTGACCAGTAAATCCCTTCTTCTTGTAACCAAGCTCCTGCAAACCACACCACCAACTCCCTCAGTGTCAATTTCCTCCTTACCCAGGAAAGCCAATAGTCCTGCAGGCCATGTCACTGGCAAGTCTGACGAGTCCTCTCCTGCCTGGGATTCCTCCGATGCATCCTTGAGTGTAACGCCTACTGCTGCTGGCGCTGCTGTTGTTGCTGCTGGGAGTCGATCGTCATCCCAGAGGGGAAGTCGGAAGACCACTTGTACTACTTCCAGTAAGCAATTGACTGTACAACAGTCCTTTGCGAGGAAGATGAAATATCACAGCAGTCATCCTGCTGCAAAGTGGATAACTGAGGCCTTGGCAGCCTGGGCGGTGAGAAACGTGGTTCCGGTATCCATCGTTAATTCATAGCCAACTATAGACTTGATTGAGGTACTGTGTCCCCGGTACCAAATACCATCTAGGTTCCATTTCTCTAGGCAGGCGATACCGAAAATGTACACAGACCTCAGAAAAAGACTCACCAGTGTCCTAAAAAATGCAGTTGTACCCAATGTCCACTTAACCACGGACATGTGGACAAGTGGAGCAGGGCAGACTCAGGACTATATGACTGTGACAGCCCACTGGGTAGATGTATTGCCTCCCGCTGCAAGAACAGCAGCGGCGGCACCAGTAGCAGCATCTCGCAAACGCCAACTCGTTCCTAGGCAGGCTACGCTTTGTATCACCGCTTTCCAGAATACGCACACAGCTGACAACCTCTTACGGCAACTGAGGAAGATCATCGCAAAATGTCTTACCCCAATTGGACTCTCCTGGGGATTTGTGACATCGGACAATGCCAGCAATATTGTGCGTGCATTACATCTGGGCAAATTCCAGCACGTCCCATGTTTTGCACATACCTTGAATTTGGTTGTGCAGAATTATTTAAAAAATGACAGGGGCGTGCAAGAGATGCTGTCGGTGGCCCGAAGAATTGCGGGCCACTTTCGGCGTTCAGGCACCACGTACAGAAGACTGGAGCACCACCAAAAATACCTGAACCTGCCCTGCCATCATCTGAAGCAAGAGGTGGTAACGAGGTGGAATTCAACCCTCTATATGCTTCAGAGGATGGAGGAGCAGCAAAAGGCCATTCAAGCCTATACATCTGGCCACGATATAGGCAAAGGAGGTGGAATGCACCTGTCTCAAGCGCAGTGGAGAATGATTTCAACGTTGTGCAAGGTGCTGCAACCCTTTGAACTTGCCACACGTGAAGTCAGTTCAGACACTGCCAGCCTGAGTCAGGTCATTCCCCTCATCAGGCTTTTGCAGAAGAAGCTGGAGACATTGAAGGAGGAGCTAAAACAGAGCGATTCCGCTAGGCATGTGGGACTTGTGGATGGAGCCCATCATTCGCTTAACCAGGATTCACGGGTGGTCAATCTGTTGAAATCAGAGCACTACATTTTGGCCACCGTGCTCGATCCTAGATTTAAAACCTACGTTGTATCTCTCTTTCCGGCAGACACAAGTCTGCAGGGGTTCAAAGACCTGCTGGTGAGAAAATTGTCAAGTCAAGCGGAACGTGACCCGTCAACAGCTCCTCCTTCACATTCTCCCGCCACTGGGGGTGCGAGGAAAAGGCTAAGAATTCCGAGCCCACCCGCTGGCGGTGATGCAGGGCAGTCTGGAGCGAGTGCTGACATCTGGTCCGGACTGAAGGACCTGGCAACGATTACTGACATGTCGTCTACTGTCACTGCATATGATTCTCTCACCATTGAAAGAATGGTGGAGGATTATATGAGTGACCGCATCCAAGTAGGCACGTCAGACAGTCCGTACGTATACTGGCAGGAAAAAGAGGCAATTTGGAGGCCCTTGCAGAAACTGGCTTTATTCTACCTAAGTTGCCCTCCCTCCAGTGTGTACTCCGAAAGAGTGTTTAGTGCAGCCGCTCACCTTGTCAGCAATCGGCGTACGAGGTTACTTCCAGAAAATGTGGAGAAGATGATGTTCATTAAAATGAATTATAATCAATTCCTCTGTGGAGACATTCACCAGCAGCAATTGCCTCCAGAAAGTACATGGGGACCTGAGATGGTGGATTCCAGTGGGGACGAATTAATAATCTGTGAGGAGGGGGATGTACAAAGTGAAAGGGGTGATAAATCGGAGGATGAGGAGGAGGTGGACATCTTGCCTCTGTAGAGCCAGTTTGTGCAAGGAGAGATTGATTGCTTCTTTTTTGGTGGGGGCCCAAACCAACCAGTCATTTCAGTCACAGTCGTGTGGCAGACCCTGTCACTGAAATGATGGGTTCGTTAAAGTGTGCATGTCCTGTTTATACAACATAAGGGCGGGTGGGAGGGCCCAAGGACAATTCCATCTTGCACCTCTTTTTTCTTTCATTTTTCTTTGCATCATGTGCTGTTTGGGGAGTATTTTTTTGAAGGACCATCCTGCGTGACACTGCAGTGCCACTCCTAGATGGGCAAGATGTTTGTGTCGGCCACTTGGGTTGCTTATCTTAGTCACACAGCTACCTCATTGCGCCTCTTTTTTTCTTTGCATCATGTGCTGTTTGGGGAGTATTTTTTTGAAGGGCCATCCTGCGTGACACTGCAGTGCCACTCCTAGATGGGCCAGGTGTTTGTGTCGGCTACTTGTGTCGCTTAGCTTAGTCACACAGCGACCTTGGTGCGCCTCTTTTTTTCTTTGCATCATGTGCTGTTTGGGGAGTATTTTTTTGAAGTGCCATCCTGCGTGACACTGCAGTGACACTCCTAGATGGGCCAGGTGTTTGTGTCGGCCACTTGTGTCGCTTAGCTTAGTCACACAGCGACCTTGGTGCGCCTCTTTTTTTCTTTGCATCATGTGCTGTTTGGGATTATTTTTTTGAAGTGTTATCCTGTCTGACACTGCAGTGCCACTCCTAGATGGGCCAGGTGTTTGTGTCGGCCACTTGGGTCGCTTAGCTTAGTCACACAGCTACCTCATTGCGCCTCTTTTTTTCTTTGCATCATGTGCTGTTTGGGGACAATTTTTTTGAAGGGCCATCCTGTCTGACACTGCAGTGCTACTCCTAGATGGGCCAGGTGTTTGTGTCGGCCACTTGGGTCGCTTAGCTTAGCCATCCAGCGACCTCGGTGCAAATTTTAGGACTAAAAATAATATTGTGAGATGTGAGGTGTTCAGAATAGACTGAAAATGAGTGGAAATTATGGTTATTGAGGTTAATAATACTTTGGGATCAAAATGACCCCCAAATTCTATGATTTAAGCTGTTTTTGAGGTTTTTTTGAAAAAAACACCCGAATCCAAAACACACCCGAATCCGACAAAAAAATTTCGGTGAGGTTTGCCAAAACGCGTCCGAATCCAAAACACGGCCGCGGAACCGAACCCAAAACCAAAACACAAAACCCGAAAAATTTCCGGTGCACATCACTACTTATGAGTTATAAATATTTTCTTTGTGTTATCCCAATCATTTTTATAGTGAGAACTCTGAGTATGATAGGGAGCATGACAGGTGAGGCTCTGCCAACCCTGACTGCACGTCCCTGGTACATTACATTAATACATTATTTTCTTTAATATAAAGTTTTAGTTTTCTCGACTTGATTAATTTTTTCTATCTTTTGGAAACAATTAAAGAAAGCTAGATTGTACTTCTCTGTCAAGATCAAATCAATATTATATTGATCCGTTGTTGCGGGACACCTAAAAGGCACCGGACACACGGCCTAACTCAGACCTGATCGCTAGAGTACGTTTTTTGCATCCCTGCGATCAGGTAGTCGCCGCCTACAGGGGAGGGGGAAATCGCTGTGCAGGGGTGCGAGCGCATGTGCAGGAGAGCTGCACAAACAGAAGGTCTCTGCACAGCCCAGGACTTACTCTTCCAGTGTGATGATCAGAGCTGACATCAGAAACACTCCCTTCAAACGCCTGGTCCCTCTTGCGTTTCACTGGACACTCCTTAAAAACAGTCAGTTGCCACCCTCAAATGGTCTCTTCCTGTCAGTCGCTGCCTGCCGATCCCCATCGCTGCGGACCGACGCGCCTGCGCATTGCGGTGCATACGCATGCGCAGTTCAGACCTGACTACAGGCTGTACGAAAACACAGCCTAGCGTTCTTGTCTGAATTAGGCCCATAGGCCGGTGCCTACTCTGCCTATTTGGTAATCTGGCACTGTTCACAATGGGATCAAGAGTTCAGTTCCCTATGTGAGTAGAATTTGTATGTTCTCTCGTGTTAATGTGGGATTCCTACAGGTGTTCCTGTTTACATCCATGCTCCAAAAACTTTCTGGTAGGGTAGTTGGATACTGACAAAAAAAATCCTAGTGTGTGTGTATGCCTATGTGATAAAGATTTTAGACTGTAAGCACCTATGGAGGAGCTTGTTGTGAATGATAAATATAAAGTGCTGCATAAATTGGTGGTATTACTATTTTAATAATAATACATGCTTAAATAAACTTTTTATTTAAATAAATACATTTCTCTTACGTCCTAGAGGATGCTGGGGTCCATATTAGTACCATGGGGTATAGCCGGGTCCACCAGGAGCCATTGGCCCTTTAAGAGTTTAATAGTGTGGGCTGGCTCCTCCCTCTATGCCCCTCCTACCAGACTCAGTTTAGAAAATGTGCCCGGAGGAGCCGGTCACAGCTAGGGGAGCTCTACAGAGTTCTCTTAGGAAAAGTTTATTTTCTTTATTTCAGAGTTTATTTTTTTACAGGGAGGCTGCTGGCGACAGCCTCCCTGCAGCGTGGGACTGAGGGGGGGTGGGGGGGGGAGCAGTGTCCGCCCTGCGGGGTCTTGAGCCACTGCCCCCGCTGACAGGACGTTGAGCTCCAGAGGGGTCTGATCGCGCCCCGCCGCAGGTGAACGCTCGCCCCAGCAGCCAGCCGCCACCCCCTCAGGAGCTGAAGATGGTGAGTGAGTCACTGTCCCCCCTTGCAAGCAAGGGGACAGTGTGAAGAAGGCGGTTAGAGGGTTGGAGCGCGTTAACCGCACTCCTGGAAGCCTCAGCGGTACTGCGCTGCGGCGCTGGGGGGGGGGGGGGGTGCGCCCTGGGCCAGCTCCAGACCCTACACTGACCCCATGGAGCCTGTCGGGGTCTACAGATCCAAGCCAGCATGAATTCCTCCGGCCAGTATAATGTTCATTGAGCGGGAAGACAGCGCCATTGAGGGGGCGGAGCTTCTCCTCAGAGCGGACCCAGCAGAGTTCAGTGCCATTTTCCAGCCTGCAGCTCACTGCCAGTGGATGCCAGGTCCCTCCTGAACGACTCCAGGTATCTGTATGGTACCAGGGGGTTGTAGAAGGCGGGGGGGAGACTGTGTTAAGGCTGTGTCACCTATTAAGGAACACAGTCAGCATGGGTTTAGGGTCTCCCTATACTCTAACAGCGCTGTGTGTGGGTTGGCTCCAATCTCTGTGTCTCTCTGCCATTCTTGGGGGGTAAACTCTGTCTGCCCAGTACCCTGTGTGTTTGTGGGGTGTTTGAGGGTGTGTGACAACATGTCTAGGGACACTGTTACATATGCTGCAGAGGATTTGTCTTCCCAGGAAGACTCAATTTCATGTAATCAGGATTGCACTGTTTTAGCACAGATCCCAGCTAGAGAGACAGAATGGTTTGTCTCTCTGAGGGGGACTATTTCTCAGATTTCTGATAGAGTTGCTAGGACTGAGCATGCCACTCAGGTCCTCCAGTCCTCTATGGTGGTATGGTCTGATACTGCCTCCTCGGGGCCCCTGCGGTACATTCTCACAAACATGCAATTATGCAGGATGACACGGACACCGACTCTGACGCTGCAGACGGTGACGGGGATGTGTTGAGGGGTACAGCATCACTTGCCAAGGGGGTGCAGTTGATGATTGAGGCTGTTTGGGATGTTTTACACATTTCGGACACAGCTCCGGAACAGGTGGAGGAGGCCTTCTTTACAGATAATAAGAAGCCCACCCTCACCTTCCCGGCATCCAAAGAATTGAATGCTATCTTTGTAAAGGCGTGGGAAACTCAGGAAAAGAAATTCCAGATTCCCAAGAGGATCTTGGTGGCTTTTCCCTTCCCAGAGGAAGGTAGGAAGAGATGGGAGTCCCTGCCGATAGTCGACACCTCTGTCTCCAGGCTGTCCAAACAGGTGGTATTACCGGTCCCGGGATCTACCGCGTTAAAGGACTTGGCAGATCGCAAGGTGGATGCTACGCTGAAATCAATTTACACGGCTTCAGGGGCTATATTACGGCCTACTATAGCCTGTGCTTGGATTGCTAAAGCTATTGCCAGGTGGTCAATCACTCTGCAGGAGGAATTGACTATGCTGGACAAAGGTGACGTTGATTTATTTTTACGTAATATTCAGGATTCTGCAGGGTTTCTGGTGGATTCCATGAAGGACCTGGGTTCCATGGCTGTGGGGATCTCCTCCATGTCCGTCTCGGCTCGCAGAGGTCTCTGGCTGCGCAACTGGTCTGCGGACGTGGAATCCAGGAGGTGTGTGGAAGGCAATACAAGGGTCAGGCTCTCTTTGGGGAGGCGCTGGATGCGTGGATTGCCATGGCTACCGCGGGTTTGTCTCCTTTTCTCCCATCAGCTGCACTGGCTACGAAGAAGCCCTTTTCATCTACCTCGTCACAGTCCTTTTGGCCCGCGAGGCCTAGAAAGAATAAGCCTTCGAACACCTTCTTCAGAGATGGTCGTGCCAAAGGAAAGAAGCCTGGTCCTGCAGGTTCCCAGACCCAGAAGCCCGCTTCTGATACCCCTAAGTCCTCCGCATGACGGTGGATAGCTCGGCCTGGAGGAAGGTCAGGTGGGGTCAAGACTCCGGCAGTTCAGCCACGTCTGGGTGTCGTCGGGTCTGGACCCCTGGGTTCTGGATATAGTGTCCAGAGGGTACAGACTGGAGTTTCAAGATCCCCAGCCTCACCGTTTCTTCAAGTCAGGCTTGCCAGCCCTGCTGGCAGACAGGACAATTCTTCTGGAGGCCATCAGAAAATTGGTGGTGTCAGAGGTCATTGTTCCGGTCCCACTTCAGCAGTGGAACAAGGGTTATTATTCGAACCTTTTTGTGGTACCGAAACCGGATGGTTCAGTACGGCCTATTCTAAACTTAAAATCTTTGAACCCTTATCTCAGGGAGTTCAAATTCAAGATGGAATCTCTGAGAGCTGTCATCTCAGGACTGTCGGAGGGGGAGTTCTTGGTGTCCCTGGACATCAAGGATGCTTACCTCCACATTCCCATTTGGGCGCCGCATCAAGCATATCTCAGGTTTGCGCTGATGGACGATCACTATCAGTTCCAGGCGCTGCCGTTTGACCTCTCCACAGCACCGAGGATCTTCGCCAAGGTGATGGCGGGGATGATGGTTCTCCTTCGCAAACAAGGGGTGAACATAATTCCATATCTGGACGATCTCCTAATCAAGGCGTCATCCAGGGAGAGGTTGTTGCGTTCCATCGCGCTCACGACATGGCTGCTCAAGAGGCACGGTTGGAGCCGACAAGGCGGCTGTCTTTCCTTGGAATGATCCTCGACACGGAAGTGCAGAGGGTATTACTCCCGGTGGAGAAAGTGTTGGTGATTCAAGCAATGGTCCGGGAGGTCCTAAAGCCTACCCAGGTATCGGTTCATCAATGCCTACGAGGCTCTTCAGTACGGCAGGTTTCATGCTCGACCTTTTCAGCTGGACTTATTGGACCAGTGGTCGGTCTCTCACCTACACATGCACAAGAGGATACGCCTGTCTCCGAAAGCCAGGATTTCACTCCTCTGGTGGCTGCAACTTCCACACCTTCTGGAAGGGAGAAGGTTCGGAATTCCAGACTGGATCCTTTTAACCACAGATGCAAGTCTAAGAGGTTGGAGAGCAGTCTCTCTGGGGGAAACCTTTCAGGGAAGATGGTCGGATCAAGAGACACTCCTCCCAATAAACATCCAGGAACTCAGGGCCGTTTACAACGCCCTTCTGCAAGCAGCACACCTTCTACAGGATTGGGCTGTTCAGGTACAGTTAGACAAAGGGGGTCATTCCGAGTTCTTTGCTCGTTGCCGATTTTCGCAACGGAGCGATTAAGGCAAAAATGCGCATGCGCATGGTACGCAGTGCGCATGCGCTAAGTATTTTAGCACAAAACTTAGTAGATTTACTCACGTCCGAACGAAGAATTTTCATCGTTGAAATGATCGAAGTGTGATTGACAGGAAGTGGGTGTTTCTGGGCGGAAACTGGCCGTTTTCTGGGAGTGTGCGGAAAAACGCAGGCGTGCCAGGATAAAATGCGGGAGTGTCTGGAGAAACGGGGGAGTGGCTGGCCGAACGCAGGACGTGTTTGTGACGTCAAACCAGGAACGAAACGGGCTGAGCTGACGCAGTGTAGGATTAAGTCTCGAGCTACTCAGAAACTGCTAAGATTTTTCTATTCGCAATTCTGCTAATCTTTCGTTCGCAATTCTGCTAAGCTAAGATACACTCCCAGAGGGCGGCGGCCTAGCGTGTGCAATGCTGCTAAAATCTGCTAGCGAGCGAACAACTCGGAATGAGGGCCAATGTGACCACAGTGGCCTACATAAACCGACAAGGCGGAACGAAGAGCAGGGCTGCCATGTCACAGGTGTCAAAAATCCTCATCTGTGCAGAAAGGCACGCGGTGGACCCACAGGCAGTGGCGGTGGATGCACTGGTGACACCGTGGGTGTTCAAGTTAGTGTATGTGTTCCCTCCACTTCCTCTGATACCAAAGGTTCTTCAGCTCGTAAGAAGAACAAAGGTTCTGGCAATCCTCATTGCTCCAGACTGGCCAAGGAAGGCTTGGTACGTGGATCTGCTGGATCTTCTGCTGGAAGATCCACAGCCTTTACCTCTTCGGGAGGATCTGCTTCTGCAGGGGCCGTTCGCTTATCAAGACTTACCGCGGCTAAGTTTGTCGACATGGCGGTTGAACGCTAGATCTTAGCTCGGAAAGGTATCCCGAGTGAGGTAATTCTTACCCTGATACAGGCCAGGAAGGGGGCATAGGCAAACGCAAGGGGGCTTCCAGTTGCCCGGAAACCCCCCTCCTCTTGGCAAGTGTCTCAAATTATGACATTAACAATAGTATATAATGTGATTACTAGAGTTGCCGCCACATCATGCAGTGTTAGGGACAGAGCAGAGATGCTGCACATGCCCAGTGGTAGCAAGTCTTCTACCAAGGTTGCTGTGAGTGTGGATCTGAATCCTCAATCAGTGCACTGGACCAGAGAGTAGCTACTAGGAGCCGTACCATGAGGTGGGAGAGTGTGCGCTTAGAAAGTGCAGTGCTGGTTCTATTATGTTTGTGTATTTATTTATTATGGTATGATTAACCTTTTCCTGACCATTTATCTTATTTATATTATTTAAATATGTTTGATACAGCCTATAACCTAGACCATGTATAGTGTTAAATATTAATACTGTATTCCATACAGTATCCAGTGTATAAAAAGACCAATGTTTACATTAATGTCCAGAGTCATTAATAGGTTCTTCTACCGCTCCCCCAGACTCCCACACTTGCTCCAATGTTCCGCAGAGTGGGAGATTGTGGATTGAATTTGGAAACCCCTCTTTAGAAATCCTGCGTTTGCCACTGGGGGTAACGTCTAAACATTACCATTGCATTTGGAAGAAATATGTTTCTTGGTGTGAGACCAAGAAGTTTACGGCGGTGGAGTTTCAACTTGGACATTTTCTCCTTTTCCTGCAAGCAGGGGTGGATATGGGGCTGAGACTGGGCTCCATCAAGGTCCAGATCTCTGCTTTGTCCATCTTCTTCCAAAAACAATTGGCTGTTCTTCCTGAGGTTCAGACCTTTTTGAAAGGGGTTCTGCACATCCAGCCTCCCTTTGTGGCGCCTACGGCTCCATGGGATCTTGATGTGGTGTTGCAGTTCCTGAAATCTGCTTGGTTTGAGCCTCTACAGGAGGCTGACATCAAGTTTCTCACGTGGAAGGCGGTCACCTTGTTGGCCTTGGCTTCTGCACGACGCGTGTCGGAATTGGGGGCTTTATCTTGTAAAAGCCCCTATCTGATCTTTTTATGAATATAAGAAATTGTTTGTAATATCAAACAATTAAGGAGCGCTCATAAAATTGATACAGTTTTATTTATACACATAAAATCATTGTACTACACGGCCGCTGTGCTCATAACAGCCTCGTTAGCAGAATCCAGCATACGGGCGCTCTGCATCTTTATGGTTACATCTCAGCAGTAGTCCGGGTTATTCCTCTGCACCGCAATTGACAAGAACCAGCATCATCTCAAAGCACCAGTGATAGTCACTTAACAAACGGGGGTGAGCATAAAACATCTCATCATATTTCACAAAAATTTTCAACTCTGGACTCTTAACGTATACTAGTATACCAATTGTGGACACTTCAAGCTAAATGACATCCAAGTGGACCGCTACTGTAGATAATACTATATTTAAATATACAAGCTCAGTTTTGCACAATTGTTTTACTTACTGCCTTTTGTTGCATACTAGATAAGCATGTACTAATCTTATATAATGAGTGTATTTTATGTGTATAAATAAAACTGTATCAATTTTATGAGCGCTCCTTAATTGTTTATTACAAACAATTTCTTGTATACATCTTAACAGGTATCCAGATTACCGTTAGGAGCAGTTATATTCATTTACTTATTTTAAATATACTTGGTTATAAATATAGGTGCTAACTATGTATCTTATACCCCTACTTATTAATTAGCGCCCAATACTACCAGGGTTTAACACCCCTTGTAGTTTTTGGACTATTGATCTTCCATGAAGACAGGGCGGAACTTAGGACTCGTCCACAGTTCCTGCCTAAGGTTGTGTCGGCTTTCCACATCAACCAACCAATTGTGGTGCCAGTGGCTACTGACTCCTCAATTACTTCAAAGGCCTTGGATGTAGTGAGGACTTTGAAGATTTACGTGAAGAGGATGGCTCGTCATAGGAAGAGTGACTCTCTGTTTGTCCTCTATGATCCAAAGAAAATTGGATGTCAAGCTTCTAAGCAGTCGATTTCCCGCTGGATCAGGTTCACTATCCAGCATGCTTATTCCACGGCAGGATTGCCGTGTCCGAGATCTGTAAAGGCCCACTCTACTCGTAAAGTGGGCTCTTCCTGGGCAGCTACCTCGGCGGTACAACTCTGCTGAGCAGCTACTTGGTCTGGGTCGAACACGTTTGCCAAGTTTTACAAGGTCGATACTTTGGCCTCTGATGACCTCAGGTTTGGTCAAGCAGTGTTGCAGGAGCCTCCACGCTCTCCCTCCCATACTGGGAGCTTTGGTACATCCCCATGGTACTAGTATGGACCCCAGCATCCTCTAGGACGTAAGAGAAAATAGGATTTTGGTTACCTACTGGTAAATCATTTTCTCGTAGTCCATAGAGGATGCTGGGCACCCGCCCAGCGCTTCGTTTTCCTGCATTGGTTTTATGGTTCAGTGTTATCTGGTTCCTAGGTAAGTTCTGCGTTATTTACTGTTTCAGCTGTTGCTGAAGTTGTTCCGGCATGTTGGCCAGATTCTCATGTTTGTGTGAGCTGGTATGAATCTCGCCACTATCTGTGTAATTCCTTCTCTCGTCTCATCGGGCACAGTTTCTAGACTGAGTCTGGTAGGAGGGGCACAGAGGGAGGATCCAGCCCACACTATTAAACTCTTAAAGTGCCAATGGCTCCTGGTGGACCCGTCTGTACCCCATGGTACTAATATGGACCCCAGCATCCTCTACGGACTACAAGAAAAGGATTTACCGGTAGGTAACCAAAATCCTATTTTCAATAGTCTTGGCTGTAGAACATGCCAACTTTTGAAAGCTAGAATCGGGGAAAGTACAGTAGGATGAGTGCACAAAGCGTGGCGTGCCGCCAAGCGGGCATGTCCTACTCTGCCCAAAGGGAGTGTCTAGTTCCACAAATGGGCATGACTATGCTTAAATGCTTGTTGTTGCGAGATACTGTATTTCTATATAACAGTAGTAACCATATATTTCGGAGGTTTGCAAGTATGGATACTAACATTGCTGTCTGCAATACAGAGTTTCTTGTTTGTCGTATATATTAGCTTTGATATTTCTTTTCTTCTCACTCAGCACAATATACATGAGTAATGTGATGCCTATGCAATAAATTCCAAATGCAAGTTGACCTTTTCTGAAACATATAATTAAATGATGATTTTGGTGTATTAAATGTTATTTTATTGCAAACACTTTATTACGTTGTTTCCCCTTGCCTCTCTCCCAAGGACCCTCAAACCGGAACCAGGGATGCACTCCACTGATAGCATGACTGATGCAGGGAGGACCACCTCTGCGCAGGCAGTCTCTCACACCCGCTACTCATGGTTTACAGCCCTGTCAGCTGCGCTTTCTCCATCCTACACCCTCTCTCCACCCAATATCTGCCATGTTCCCCCATTCCTCAGCCATGCTCCATATATATATATATATATATATATATATCGACCAAATAATCTCCTTCTGCGCTGTTCTGAGGCTAATTGGATACAATAAGATACAGTATTCCTTGGCAGGGGCTGCCTATTTCACTAAGTCCCTTGTTAGGAGGGACTAGATACAGAAAATATGAAAGAAAAAAAGGAAATTGGCTCCCAAAGGTTATTTTAACCTATAAATACAGGGAACCCAGTGGGTTTCACAATTATCATTACTTTTAAAACATAAACATGAACTGTTCTTTCATAAAAATGGTTCATATATCACACTTCAGTAGAAATGACTCAAATACTAATTTAGTTTCACATATTTAATTGATTAATTGGCATTCATAGGAGATTCACACAGGTCTTATGCCAATTAGTCTAATTAGGGAAATGATGTCATAAGACTTCCCCTATAAAAGTTTGAATTTAGCTCCCATGGTTCAATGCAAGGATACTGGAGTACCTCTGGATGTCTGTTAGGAAAGTAAGGATTTTCTCCATACCTTTTAGAAGAGGGCTTCATTTAATTTATGATATGTACATTTTCTTGGTTAGATTGATTGGCACTTAATTCTCTAATGTTTCAACCTCTTAGTCTTTAATTTAGACTTACATAGTGATAGTGCCAAGTGTTATGTACAAAAGGAGTGACATTTAAGGTTGATTTTTGAACATGCATTATGTCTTATCTATAAAGTCTAATCAGTATGAATTGGATTCATTATAAGTTTGTTAGCAAGTGAGCAATGAGTGATGTCTCAATTTTGAAACTCTCACAGATGACAGGTGATATAGTTTGTAGTTCAGTACTGCCACCATACTTAAAATCATTTGGTTATTATCTAATTGACCCTTAGGTTTTTTCCTGTGTGAATCTGTATCATACTTGCCTACCTGACCCTCTCCACGAGGGAGAAAATGCTCTGTTCCTGGTAATGTATGATTGCCATCACCTGTGGTGAGCTAGGTAATTGATAAGAAAGGTGTTTCACCACAGGTGATGGCAATCATATATTACCAGGAAAGTCCAGGAACAGAGCATTTTCTCCCTCATGGAGAGGGTTAGGTAGGCAAGTATGATCTGTATGGATCTCTTACCCGTATCTATATTTCACGCTTGTATTTGACCCATGAGGTATGTCATGACACTTTAAGAATTCTATCTGTAATAACCTTAAAAACATTGAAACATCTATATAATTGTAGAGCTTGATTAACGCAGTTTCCTGCTACCAGTAGGGTTATTTATAGTGTATTTTTGTCAGGAGACTCTGTATACAATAAGTCCGTTTATACTAGGTTGTTATATTTGATGTTATCTCTGAATATCATACGAGGAAGAATAAAGATACTGCACTAAGTTGCCGATATTCCTCTACCAACTTCAGTGATGGAGTATTCGAAGAGAAATTACATTATTTTGTCTAATATGATGGACATGCTTCTGTACATTTTAATACATTTTTTATGAAAACAGTTCATGTTTATGTTTTAAAAGTAATGATAATTGTGAAACCCACTGGGTTCCCTGTATTTATAGGTTAAAATAACCTTTGGGCGCCAATTTCCATACATGTACATATACATATATTTATTTTACTGTGTGGCGTAATGTGAAAAAGCACGTATTGTGTGGCGTGATATAATTAAGCATCTGTACATTGTGGCATAATGTGAATAAGCGCCCGTACTGTGTGACGTAATGTGAATAAGAGTCTATTGTGTGGCGTAATGTGATTAAGCGTCTGTACTGTGCGGCGTAATGTGACTAAGTGTTCGTATTGTGTGGCATAATGTAAAAATAAGAATTTACTTACCGATAATTCTATTTCTCGGAGTCCGTAGTGGATGCTGGGGTTCCTGAAAGGACCATGGGGAATAGCGGCTCCGCAGGAGACAGGGCACAAAAAGTAAAGCTTTAGGATCAGGTGGTGTGCACTGGCTCCTCCCCCTATGACCCTCCTCCAAGCCTCAGTTAGGTACTGTGCCCGGACGAGCGTACACAATAAGGAAGGATTTATGAATCCCGGGTAAGACTCATACCAGCCACACCAATCACACTGTACAACCTGTGATCTGAACCCAGTTAACAGTATGATAACAGCGGAGCCTCTGAAAGGATGGCTCACAACAATAATAACCCGATTTTTGTAACTATGTACAAGTAATGCAGATAATCCGCACTTGGGATGGGCGCCCAGCATCCACTACGGACTCCGAGAAATAGAATTATCGGTAAGTAAATTCTTATTTTCTCTATCGTCCTAGTGGATGCTGGGGTTCCTGAAAGGACCATGGGGATTATACCAAAGCTCCCAAACGGGCGGGAGAGTGCGGATGACTCTGCAGCACCGAATGAGAGAACTCCAGGTCCTCCTTAGCCAGGGTATCAAATTTGTAGGATTTTACAAACGTGTTTGCCCCTGACTAAATAGCCGCTCGGCAAAGTTGTAAAGCCGAGACCCCTCGGGCAGCCGCCCAAGATGAGCCCACCTTCCTTGTGGAATGGGCATTTACATATTTTGGCTGTGGCAGGCCTGCCACAGAATGTGCAAGCTGAATTGTATTACACATCCAACTAGCAAAAGTCTGCTTAAAAGCAAGAGCACCCAGTTTGTTGGGTGCATACAGGATAACAGCAAGTCAGTTTTCCTGACTCCAGCCGTCCTGGAACCTATATTTTCAGGGCCCTGACCACATCTAGCAACTTGGAGTCCTCCAAGTCCCTAGTAGGCGCAAGACACCCCAATAAGCTGGTTCAGGTGAAACACTGACACCACCTTAGGGAGAGAACTGGGGACGAGTCCGCAGCTCTGCCCTGTCCGAATGGACAAACAGATATGGGCTTTTTTGAGAAAAAAACCACCAATTTGACACTCGCCTGGTCCAGGCCAGGTCCAAGAGCATGTTCACTTTTCATGTGAGATGCTTCAAATCCACAGATTTGACTGGTTTTAAACCAATGTGTTTTGAGGAATCCCAGAACTACGTTGAGATCCCACAGTGCCACTGGAGGCACAAAAGGTGGTTGTATATGCAATACTCCCTTGACAAACTTCTGGACTTCAGGAACTGAAGCCAATTCTTTCTGGAAGAAAAATCGACAGGGCCGAAATTTGAACCTTAATGGACCCCAATTTGAGGCCCATAGACACTCCTGTTTGCAAGAAATGCAGGAATCGACCGAGTTGAAATTTCTTCGTGGGGCCTTCCTGGCCTCACACCACGCAACATATTTTCGCCACATGTGGTGATAATGTTGTGCGGTCACCTCCTTTCTGGCTTTGACCAGGGTAGGAATGACCTCTTCCTGAATGCCTTTTCCCTTAGGATCCGGCGTTCCACCGCCATGCCGTCAAACGCAGCTGCGGTAAGTCTTGGAACAGACATGGTACTTGCTGAAACAAGTCCCTTCTTAGCGGCAGAGGCCATAAGTCCTCTGTGAGCATCTCTTGAAGTTCCGGGTACCAAGTCCTTCTTGGCCAATCCGGAGCCATGAGTATAGTTCTTACTCCTCTACGTCTTATAATTCTCAGTACCTTAGGTATGAGAAGCAGAGGATGGAACACATACACCGACTGGTACACCCACGGTGTTACCAGAACGTCCACAGCTATTGCCTGAGGGTCTCTTAACCTGGCGCAATACCTGTCCCGTTTTTTGTTCAGACGGGACGCCATCATGTCCACCTTTGGTAATTCCCAACGGTTTACAATTATGTGGAAAACTTCCCCATGAAGTTCCCACTCTGCCGGGTGGAGGTCGTGCCTACTGAGGAAGTCTGCTTCCCAGTTTCCATTCCCGGAATGAAACACTGCTGACAGTGCTATCACATGATTTTCCGCCCAGCGAAAAGTCCTTGCAGTTTTTGCCACTGCCCTCCTGCTTCTTGTGCCGCCCTGTCTATTTACGTGGGCGACTGCCGTGATGTTTTATCCCACTGGATCAATACCGGCTGACCTTGAAGCAGAGGTCTTGCTAAGCTTAGAGCATTATAATTTTACCCTTAGCTATATTTATGTGGAGAAAAATCTCCAGACTTGATCACACTCCCTGGAAATTTTTTCCTTGTGTGACTGCTCCCCAGCCTCTCGGGCTGGCCTCCGTGGTCACCAACATCCAAAACTGAATGCCGAATCTGCGGCCCTCTAGAAGATGAGCACTCTGTAACCACCACAGGAGAGACACCCTTGTCCTTGGATATAGGGTTATCCGCTGATGCATCTGAAGATGCGATCCGGACCATTTGTCCAGCAGATCCCACTGAAAAGTTCTTGCATGAAATCTGCCAACTGGAATTGCTTCGAAGGAAGTCACCATTTTTTTACCATGGCCCTTGTGCAATGATGCACTGATTTTAGGAGGTTCCTGACTAGCTCGGATAACTCCCTGGCTTTCTCTTCCGGGAGAAACACCTTTTTCTGGACTGTGTCCAGAATCATCCCTAAGCACAGGAGACTTGTTGTCGGGATCAGCTGCGATTTTGGAATATTTAGAATCCACCCCTGCTGTTGTAACAGTATCCGAGATAGTGCTACTCCGACCTCCAACTGTTCCCTGGACTTTGCCCTTATCAGGAGATCGTCCAAGTAAGGGATAATTAAGACGCCTTTTCTTCGAAGAAGAACCATCATTTCGGCCATTACCTTGGTAAAGACCCGGGGTGCCGTAGACAATCCAAACGGCAGCGTCTGAAACTGATAGTGACAGTTCTGTACCACGAACCTGAGGTACCCTTAGTGATAAGGGCAAATTTGGGACATGGAGGTAAGCATCCCTGATGTCTCGGGACACCAGATAGTCCCCTTCTTCCCGGTTCGTTATCACTGCTCTGAGTGACTCCATCTTGATTTGAACCTTTGTAAGTGTTCAAATTTTTTTAGATTTAGAATAGGTCTCACCTAGCCTTCTGGCTTCAGTACCACAATATAGTGTGGAATAATACCCCTTTTCTTGTTGTAGGAGGGGTAATTTAATTATCACCTGCTGGGAATACAGCTCGTGAATTTTTTCCCATACTGCCTCCTTGTCGGAGGGAGACCTTGGTAAAGCAGACTTCAGGAGCCTGCGCAGGGGAAACGTCTCGACATTCCAAACTGTACCCCTGGGATACTACTTGTAGGATCCAGGGGTCCTGTACGGTCTCAGCGTCATGCTGAGAGCTTGTCAGAAGCGGTGGAACGCTTCAGTTCCTGGGAATGGGCTGCCTGCTGCAGTCTTCTTCCCTTTCCTCTATCCCTGGGCAGATATGACTCTTATAGGGACGAAAGGACTGAAGCTGAAAAGACGGTGTCTTTTTCTGCAGAGATGTGACTTAGGGTAAAAACGGTGGATTTTCCAGCAGTTGCCGTGGCCACCAGGTCCGATGGACCGACCCCAAATAACTCCTCTTCCTTTATACGGCAATACACCTTTGTGCCGTTTGGAATCTGCATCACCTGACCACTGTCGTGTCCATAAACATCTTCTGGCAGATATGGACATCGCACTTACTCTTGATGCCAGAGTGCAAATATCCCTCTGTGCATCTCGCATATATAGAAATACATCCTTTAAATGCTCTATAGTCAATAAAATACTGTCCCTGTCAAGGGTATCAATATTTTTAGTCGGGGAATCTGACCAAGCCACCCCAGCTCTGCACATCCAGGCTGAGGCGATCGCTGGTCGCAGTATAACACCAGTATGTGTGTATATACTTTTTATGATATTTTTCCAGCCTCCTGTCAGCTGGCTCCTTGAGGACGGCCCTATCTATAGACGGTACCGCCACTTGTTCTGATAAGCGTGTGAGCGCCTTATCCACCCTAAGGGGTGTTTCCCAACGCGCCTTAACTTCTGGCGGGAAAGGGTATACCGCCCATATTTTCTATCGGGGGGAACCCACGCATCATCACACACTTCATTTAATTTATCTGATTCAGGAAAAACTACGGTAGTTTTTTCACATCCCACATAATACCCTCTTTTGTGGTACTTGTAGTATCAGAAATATGTAACACCTCCTTCATTGCCCTTAACGTGTGGCCCTAATAAGGAATACGTTTGTTTATTCACCGTCGACACTGGATTCAGTGTCCCTGTCTGTCTGTGTCGACCGACTAAAGTAAACGGGCGTTTTAAAACCCCTGACGGTGTTTTTGAGACGTCTGGACCGGTACTAATTGTTTGTCGGCCGTCTCATGTCGTCAACCGACCTTGGCGCGTGTTGACTTTATCACGTAATTCCCTAAATAAGCCATCCATTCCGGTGTCGACTCCCTAGAGAGTGACATCACCATTACAGGCAATTGCTCCGCCTCCTCACCAACATCGTCCTCATACATGTCGACACACACGTACCGACACACAGCACACACACAGGGAATGCTCTGATAGAGGACAGGACCTACTAGCCCTTTGGAGAGACAGAGGGAGAGTTTGCCAGCACACACCAAAAACGCTATAATTATATAGGGACAACCTTATATAAGTGTTTTCCCTTATAGCATCTTTTTTATATATTTCTAACGCCAAATTAGTGCCCCCCCTCTCTGTTTTAACCCTGTTTCTGTAGTGCAGTGCAGGGGAGAGCCTGGGAGCCTTCCCTCCAGCCTTTCTGTGAGGGAAAATGGCGCTGTGTGCTGAGGAGATAGGCCCCGCCCCTTTTTCGGCGGCCTCGTCTCCCGCTCTTAACGGATTCTGGCAGGGGTTAAATATCTCCATATAGCCCCCGGAGGCTATATGTGAGGTATTTTTAGCCAAAAAAGGTTTTCATTTGCCTCCCAGGGCGCCCCCCTCCCAGCGCCCTGCACCCTCAGTGACTGCCGTGTGAAGTGTGCTGAGAGGAAATGGCGCACAGCTGCAGTGCTGTGCGCTACCTTAAGAAGACTGAGGAGTCTTCTGCCGCCGATTCTGGACCTCTTCTCGTTTCAGCATCTGCAAGGGGGCCGGCGGCGAGGCTCCGGTGACCATCCAGGCTGTACCTGTGATCGTCCCTCTGGAGCTAATGTCCAGTAGCCAAGAAGCCAATCCATCCTGCACGCAGGTGAGTTCACTTCTTCTCCCCTAAGTCCCTCGTTGCAGTGATCCTGTTGCCAGCAGGACTCACTGTAAAATAAAAAACCTAAGCTAAACTTTTCTAAGCAGCTCTTTAGGAGAGCCACCTAGATTGCACCCTTCTCGGCCGGGCACAAAAATCTAACTGAGGCTTGGAGGAGGGTCATAGGGGGAGGAGCCAGTGCACACCACCTGATCCTAAAGCTTTACTTTTTGTGCCCTGTCTCCTGCGGAGCCGCTATTCCCCATGGTCCTTTCAGGAACCCCAGCATCCACTAGGACGATAGAGAAAAAGCAGCACTACGGTGTATTGTGAATAAGCGTCTGCATTGTGTGGTGTAATGTGAACTGCCAATATTGGGCGGCATAATGAGAATAAGCATCCGTACTGTGTGCCGTAATCTGAATAAGTGTCCGTTAGTGTGTGGCGTAATATGAATATGCATCTGTTAGTGTGTGGTGTAATGTGAATAAGCATCCGTACTGTGTGGCGTAATGTGAATAAGCATCCCTTAATGTGTGGCATAACATGAATAAGCATCCGTACTGTGTGGCGTAATGTGAATAGGCATCCGTACTGTGTGGCGTAATGTGAATATGCATTCGTACTGTGTGGCGTAATGTGAATAAGCATCCGTACTGTGTGGCATAATGTGAATAAGCATCCGTACTGTGTGGCATAATGTGAATAAGCATCCGTACTGTGTGGCGTAATGTGAATAAGCATCCGTACTGTGTGGCATAATGTGAATAAGCACCCGTACTGTGTGGTGTAATGTGAATAAGCATCTATACTGTGTGGTGTAATGTGAATAGGCATCTATACTATCACTGACCTGGTTTGAGGAGGTTGTGGACTCGGGGTTTCTTCCGATGACCGGGAAGTGGAACCGCAACTGGGCCGCAGCAGAGATGGCCGGATGTAAGTCTTCCTCATGCAGGATCTGATTGGCGGACATGAGGCACGTGCGGACGCTGAAGGTCTCCTGAAAGAGAGAACTTGACAGGTGCTGGTAAATCACGATGGTGCTTGGAGGCACGGAGGTGCTTGGAGGCACGGAGGTGCTTGGAGGCACGGAGGTGCTTGGAGGCACGGATGTGCTGGAGGCACGGAGCACTGGAGATCACAGGTACAGTTTGAACGATGATACTCAGGCGGAGCACTGCCCGGCGTCTGAATTTAAACTTCCCGCCAGGGCCTGATTGGAGGACGGGCCGATGACGTCACCCGCAGCTCCCGAGGACGTCGGACGTGGAGGCCTGCTAGACGGAGCGCCGGACGCCGGGGACCCGCCAGCGAGGACGGCCGCACGGAGACCCAGCGCGCCCGGAGAGGTAAGTATGAAGACCGCGGCGCCGTGACAGTACCCCCTCCTCTAGGAGTGGCCCCTGGACACTTTCCCGGCTTCGTAGGATGTCTAGCATGGAAGATCCGGACTAGTCGAGGAGCCGAGACCTCAGAAGCCTTTATCCAACTTCTCTCCTCAGGACCATATCCTTTCCATTCCACCAGATATTGCAGATTCTTGTGAAGGTAACGCGAGTCTAGAATATTTTTGATCTCGAAGTCTGTTCCTGTTTCAGTCTCCACTGAGGTGGGGCTAGAGGTCTTTGAATGGAAACGATTAAGGACGAGAGGACGAAGAAGAGAAACATGGAAGGCGTTTGGTATACGTAGGTGTGAAGGTAAACCCAGCTTGCAGACCACAGGATTCAGGACTTGTAGCACAGGGTAAGGACCGATGAATCTTGGAGCAAACTTCATGGTGGGCACCTTCAACCGGAGATTACGTGTGGACAGCCATACCCTGTCGCCAACTTTGTATTGTGGAGCGGCTCGCCGTTTCTTATCCGCAAAGAACTTGTAGCAGACTGAAACCTTCTTAAGATTAGCATGAACCTTACTCCAAATTTGTCTGAAGTGTAGTAGAGTGGACGTTACGGCTGGAACACTTGGATGGAACCCATAGTTGATGAAAAATGGAGATTCACCAGTGGAAGAATGAAACGAATGATTATGGGCAAACTCTGCCCAAGGTAACAACTCCACCCAGTTGTCCTGTGAAGGGGAGAGATAAAGACGGAGGAAAGTCTCTAGATCTTGATTGACTCGTTCCGTTTGTCCATTCGTTTGGGGATGATAAGCGGAGGAAAACTTAAGTTTAATCTGTAGAGTCGTTCAGAGGGCTTTCCAAAACCTTGCGGTGAACTGTACCCCACGATCAGAGACTATTTCCTGTGGCAACCCATGCAACCGAAAATGTTCTTGGATGAACAGTAGAGCTAGTTTCGGGGCTGTTGGTAGACCAGTCAAAGGAACGAAGTGTGCCATCTTCGAAAAACGGTCGACGATTACCCAAACGGTGTTGCAACCCTTGGAATGGGGCAAGTCAGTGATGAAGTCCATGGAAATATATGTCCAGGGTTTCATAGGAATGGACAGAGGACGAAGCAACCCAGCAGGAGGTAAACGGGGAGATTTATGCTGTGTACACTGGGGACAAGAATTAACGTAATCCTGTACATCCTTCCTCATGGAGTCCCACCAGTAAGATCTTTGCAGAAACTTGTACATCTTCTGGGCGCCGGGATGACCGGAGAATTTGGAGATATGGGCCCACTGAAGTATCCTCGACCGGAATTTGACCAGTACAGACATTCTTCCAGGAAGTGGACCTGGAGTAGTCGAGGCAGCAGAGACAGAAATTGGATTTAGAATTAAACTCCGTTCAAAGGAATCCTCATCTGTGGGAGTTTGTGAATGGGACAGTGCATCCGCTTTGGTATTGAAAGTCCCGGCTCGGTATTTGATAATGAAAGAAAATCTAGTGAAGAAGAGTGCCCATCTAGCTTGGCGAGGATTCAAACACTGTGCGGTTTTGATATACAACAAATTTTTGTGATCAGTGTAAATGGTAGTCACATGTTTGGCCCCCTCTAAGAGATATCTCCACTCTTCCAAGGCAGATTTAATCGCCAAGAGTTCCTGGTCTCCAATAGTGTAATTCCGTTCAGCTGGAGAGAATTTACGAGAGTGAAAGCCGCACGGATGTAATTTCTTATCTGAGGCATACTGAGAGAGAACGGCCCCAACTCCGACCGAGGATGCGTCGACTTCTAGGAAGAAAGGTTCCTCGAAATTTGGTTGTTGGAGTACTGGAGCGGACATAAAAGCTGATTTCAAGTGGGAAAAGGCCTCTATGGCTTCGGGAGACCACAACCCCGGGTTGGAACCCTTTCTCGTTAGGGCGGTAATGGGTGCAACAATGGTGGAGAAACCTCTAATGAACTTTCTATAATAGTTCGCAAAACCCAGGAACCTTTGTATTGCTTTCAAGGAGAGTGGCTGTGCCCAGTCCCGAATGGCAGAGGGTTTCTCCGGATCCATGCGAAGATCCTTCCCCGAGATAATATAACCGAGGAACGGTATTGATGTTACTTCAAAGGTACACTTGGACATCTTGGCATAGAGATGATTCTCACGTAGACAGCGGAGTACCTCTTTGACTTGTAATCTGTGTTCAGCAAGGTCTTTTGAAAAAATCAGGATGTCATCCAAATACACCACGACACTTAGGTATAACATGTCTCGGAATATTTCGTTGACGAATCCCTGGAAGACAGCAGGAGCATTGCTAAGACCGAACGGCATCACCAGGTACTCATAATGCCCATCCCGGGTATTGAAGGCAGTCTTCCATTCATCTCCCTCTCTGATGCGTATAAGGTTATAGGCCCCCCTCAAATCGAGCTTGGAAAAAACAACATGGGCACCACGAACTCTATCAAATAACTCTGTGATTAGGGGTATTTATTTTTGATGGTAATATCATTTAAGCCGCGGTAGTCGATACATGGTCTTAACCCTCCGTCCTTTTTTTTTTCACGAAGAAAAAGCCTGCTCCAGCCGGGGAAGTAGAGGGGCGGATGAATCCCTTGTGAAGATTGGTTTTGATATAGTCAGACATAGCCTGTGTCTCTGGGAGAGACAGAGGATAAATGCGACCCCGAGGCTGCATTTTTCCCGGGATAAGGTCAATGGGGCAGTCCCAAGCTCTATGGGGTGGTAACTGGTCGGCTGCTTGTTCCGAAAACACATCTCTAAATTCTTGGTATGCCTCTGGAATAGGTTCCTCCTCCGCCTTAGAAGAAACACGAAGCGGACAAACAGGGGTGAGACAGCTAACGTGACAAAAAGAACCCCAAGACCGAATCTGTGCGGTCTTCCAATCGATATGGGGATTGTGACTTTTGAGCCAAGGTATTCCGAGAACCAGATCGTGATGCATTTCCGGGATCACCAGGAACTCCAAGTTTTCTTGCTGTAGAGCCCCGACCTGTAGTTTAACTGGAACCGTGCGTTCTGTTATGATACCCTTGGATATCCTAGTACCATTGATGGCTGTCAAGGAAATAGGCCGTTCGATGGACCGTACTTCCAAATTCAGGCTTTGAACACAGAGGGAAGAAACGAAATTCCCCGCAGCTCCAGAGTCCAACAGGGCTTCAAAAGACTTGGAAGTGGCCTTGGTGATTAACATTACAGGAAGCAAACAGTCCGAAGTGGGAGAAGATTTGGTCGTAACCCCCAACTTGACTCCTCCGGAACAAGCTAGGCCTTCTCGTTTCCCGGACGGGATTTGCAGGACTTGATGAAGTGACCCGCAGCTCCGCAGTACAGGCAGAGCTTACCCTCATGACGACGTTGCCGCTCCTCCGGGGACAATCGGGATCGGTTAATCTGCATGGGTTCGTCTGGACTTGGACCCACCGCTTGCCTTGCAGGAGGAAGCCGGAACCTAGAACGATCCGATCCACTACGTTCTCCTCCACGTTCCTGCATCCGGAGATCTACCTTGACACAGAGGGAGATCAATTCCTCTAAAGAACCCGGAAGCTCTCGAGTGACCAACTCGTCCTTCAGGCGATCAGAAAGACCGTTCCAGAAAGCAGCTCTCAGAGCCTCATTATTCCAACGAAGTTCAGAGGCAATGGTTTGGAAATGAACCACATACTGACCCACGGATCGGGAGCCTTGACGGATGCGGAGTAAGTCAGAAGAGGCCGAGGTCATCCTGCCGGGCTCGTCAAAAATTAGTCTAAAAGACGTGATGAATTCGGAGTAATTGGAAACCAGTGAATCAGAAAGTTCCCATAATGGAGACACCCAGTCCAAGGCAGATCCTTCCAGCAGAGAAATAATATATGCTACCTTGGACCGGTCTGTAGGAAAGTTGTGAGCTAGTAGCTCGAAATGTACCTCGCATTGGTTTAAGAAACCACGACAATTCTTAGGATTCCCATTGTAACGGGATGGCGTAGGCAGCTGAAGGCGCGGAGTGGCACCGGCCGATGGTTGGACATTGCTGGAGGTGGCAAGTGGTGCAGCTACCGGAACTGGTGCCGGAATTACTGAGGCTAGAGACGCCTGAATCTGATCCAGACGTCAGGACAACTCCTGGAGGTACTGCATCACCTGACCTTGTGCCGCTTCCTGACTTTGCACACGGGAAGCCAGGTCCTGGATGGCACTTGAGTCCGTGTTCCGATTCCCCGGGTCCATGGTCCTGAGTATACTATCACTGACCTGGTTTGAGGAGGTTGTGGACTCTGGGTTTCTTCAGATGACCGGGAAGTGTAACCGCAACTGGGCCGCAGCAGAGATGGCCGGATGTAAGTCTTCCTCATGCAGGATCTGATCGGCGGACAGGAGGCACGTGCGGACGCTGAAGGTCTCCTGAAAGAGAGAACTTGACAGGTGCTGGTAAATCACGAAGGTGCTTGGAGGCACGGAGGTGCTTGGAGGCACGGAGGTGCTGGAGATCACAGGTACAGTTTGAACGATGATACTCAGGCGCCGGAGCACTGCCCGGCGTCTGAATTTAAACTTCCCGCCAGGGCCTGATTGGAGGACGGGCCGATGACGTCACCCGCAGCTCCCGAGGACGTCGGACGTGGAGGCCTGCTAGACGGAGCGCCGGACGCCGGGGACCCGCCAGCGAGGGCGGCCGCACGGAGACCCAGCGCACCCAGAGAGGTAAGTATGAAGACCGCGGCGCCGTGACATATACTGTGTGGCGTAATGTCAATAGGCATCTGCACTATGTGCCGTAATGTGAATAAGCATCCGTTAGTGTGTGGCGTAATGTGAATTAGCAATATTGTGTAGAATAATGTAAAGAAGCAGCACTACAGTGAGGATCATGTAAAGAAACAGGACTACGCACTACGGTGTGGTATAATGTATATAAGGGGTGCTATTGTCAGTAGCTGCTGAGCAGGGGCACATGTGTGACATAGGGAGATTAATAAATGCTAGTATCATGCGGAGGAGGGCTCTGATGGCATACAATGAGACACATGTGGCTTTGATGGTGTACAGTATGTGTAAAATATTTGAAATTTAGTATTTTTATATTAAAACTAAAATGTTTGGCCTTCAATTCTCCCAAATGTTTCATAGTGGCTGTCACGATCCGGGTATCTGGACGCCATTTCTTACCCATCAGATGCCTCCTAAGGCTGGCTCAGCGCTCCAGGACCGGATTCCATCTGTTATCCTGATGTGTACATTCCTGTATCCTCTCCTGTCACTCTGGGACGCTGTCACAGTAAACGCCATATTACACCTGGCATGGCGTCTCCCGCGGCCTCCGCCGCCGTCCCTGAACTTCTGCATGCAGAGTGTCTGAGTGGCGATTACGTCAGCCGCGGCCTCCGCTGTGTCCGCGTGGTTGGATGTGCATCTGTCAGCCTGGCGCCTCCTGTCTCCGGTGGCCAGCGCCGCCATTACTGTTTTCATTACCACATGGATTACAAACCAAACTTCCCTCCAAGTGTCTGCATGGGCGCAGCCATCTTGGATTCTGTCAGCTGATCATTTCCACCAATCTGTTCTCAGTATTGATAATCTGCATAATTGCCTAGCCAATCCCTTCCTTGCTGCAGGTATAAATACACTGTGCCTGAGCAAGGAAGGCGTCAGTGCTTTGGTTGTCAAACCTAGTTCCTGTTTGTCTCTCTCCTGTGATTGTCTTCCAGGTTCCAGCTCCTGTCTCAAGACTTCCACCATAGAGACCCGCACCAGCATTCCACCTGCGGTGTAGCCTGACTCTCCAATCCATTGTGGATTCATCTGTTTCCAGCTACAACATTACCTGCTTCCAGCTCGGCTTCCAGCAGAGTACAGCTTCCCTTAAAGGGCCGGTGTCCTTTCTACACTTTACCACTCTCCACCGGTATTATTATTTCTCCGCTCTCAATTTCTACATTTCAGTTCATATTTCATCGCTCCCAAGTTCATTTATTATTTAACTGGTTCCAGCCAGTATCCACTCCGTGCTAACAACAGTCTGGTTCCAGCCAGTATCCACAGCAGCTGTTTTACCTTCAGCAACCCAGCTTTTCCTGGAACACCAGCTGGCACAATCCTGGGTTATCTCCATTGCTACAGTCGGGCCTGGTAAGGACTTTCCATCTAGAAGATCATAAGAACTATCTCACACTACCAGTGCCCTGTGGCTCCTGCCATCCTGTAGTACCCAGGAACTGTATTTATTTGCTGACTTTTACGTTTTCTTTTACTGCTGCTGTGTTGCGGAGTTGTCATAATAAACATCATTGACTTTTATCCAAGTTGTCGTGGTCACGCCTTCGGGCAGTTATTATTCATGTTACTTACATGTCCAGGGGTCTGATACAACCTCCCAGGTTCCGGTACATCTCAGCCCCTACAACTGAGGCTGCCTCCCGTCAGCTCAGGCCCTCAGTTGTGACAGTAAGCACTGACCTAATGAATCCAGCCGGAGACCAGGATCAAGCGGCCAGGCCGATGCAAGAACTGGCAGCCCGACTAGAACATCAGGAGGCTGCACAGGGCCACATCATCCGCTGTCTCCAGGATCTCTCTACTCGGCTGGATGGGATTCAGACAACTCTCCGTGGATCAGGCGCGTCTGGTGCGTCAACCACAGTGACTCCAGCTATAACCCCACCCACCTTACCCATTTCTGCTCCACGTCTTCATCTTCCAACGCCAGCAAAATTTGACGGATCTCCAAGATTCTGCAGGGGATTTCTCAACCAGTGTGAGATTCAGTTTGAGCTACAACCTGGCAATTTTCCCAGTGACCGTACAAAAATTGCCTACATTATTTCTCTTCTCAGTGGCTCAGCCCTTGATTGGGCATCACCATTATGGGAGAGGTCCGACACCCTGCTATCTTCCTACACTGCCTTCGTGTCAACATTCAGGCGCATCTTCGACGAGCCAGGCCGGGTAACCTCAGCTTCATCCGAGATTCTCCGTTTACGCCAGGGGTCACGTACTGTAGGACAATATCTGATACAGTTCCAGATCCTGGCGTCCGAACTGGCATGGAACGACGAGGCCCTGTATGCTGCATTCTGGCATGGCTTATCTGAGCGTATTAAAGATGAGTTAGCTACCAGAGACTTACCTTCTAAGTTAGATGAGCTAATCTCACTCTGCACGAAAGTTGATTTACGTTTCAGAGAGAGAGCAACTGAGCGTGGAAGATCATCTGCTCCAAAATCTTCTGCTCCTCCTCCTCGTCAACTGTCACCATCTAAAGATGAGCCCATGCAACTTGGCCGTTCCCGTTTAACTCCTGCTGAGCGCCGAAGACGTCTCTCCGAGTTTCTCTGTCTCTATTGTGCAGCTCCGTCTCACACCATTAATGCCTGTCCCAAACGTCCGGGAAACTCCAAATCCTAGCTCGCCAAGGAGAGGGCCGGCTAGGAGTAATGATCTCCTCTCCATCTCAAGATTGTAATCTCCCAGTCTCGCTTCAAGTTGCTCAACGTTATCGGAACGTCATTGCCCTCCTTGATTCCGGAGCAGCTGGGAACTTTATTACCGAAGCCTATGTTAAACGGTGGTCCCTACCCACCGAGAGACTTCCTTCGTCCATTTCTTTAACTGCCGTGGATGGCAGCAAAATTTTTGATGCAGTTATTTCTTTAAGGACTCTACCAGTTCGTCTGAGAGTGGGAGTTCTTCATTCCGAACTTATTTCTTTTTTAGTGATTCCAAGAGCCACACATCCTGTGGTCCTGGGCCTTCCATGGCTCCGTCTTCACAATCCTACAATTGATTGGACGACTACGCAAATCCTGGCATGGGGTTCCTCCTGTGCTGAGACATGTTTGTTTAAAGTATTGCCTGTCTGTTCTTCCTCCCCCAGGTCGTCTGATGTTCCACCTCCTCCATATCAAGATTTCACGGATGTGTTCAGTAAAGCTTCTGCTGATATCCTTCCTCCTCATAGAGAATGGGACTGTCCGATTGATCTCGTTCCAGGGAAGGTTCCACCTCGAGGCCGAACTTATCCGTTGTCTCTGCCTGAGACGCATTGTATGGAGGAATATATTAAAGAGAACCTAGCAAAGGGGTTCATTCGACCTTCTTCTTCTCCAGCCGGCGCAGGCTTCTTTTTTGTAAAAAAGAAAGATGGTGGTCTGCGGTCGTGCATCGACTATAGAGGTTTGAACGACATTACCATCAAGAACCGTTATCCTTTACCCCTGATTACTGAGCTCTTTGACAGTTAGCGGAGCTACCATCTTTACAAAGCTGGACTTGCGAGGTGCATACAATCTCATCCGGATCCGTGAGGGTGACGAGTGGAAGACCGCCTTTAACACCCGTGACGGACATTATGAGTACCTCGTCATGCCCTTCGGATTGAGCAATGCTCCAGCTGTCTTCCAGCATTTTGTCAATGAGATCTTCAGAGACATTCTATACCGTCATGTCGTGGTCTATCTAGATGATATCATCATTTTTGCCAACGATTTAGAGGAACATCGTTTTTGGGTTAAAGAGGTTCTGTCCCGTCTCCGTGTCAATCATCTCTATTGCAAATTAGAAAAATGCGTCTTTGAAGTCAAGTCCATTCCGTTTCTAGGGTACATTGTGTCCGGTTCCGGACTAGAGATGGATCCTGAGAAACTACAAGCAATCCAAAATTGGCCGGTACCCTTAACCCTCAAAGGGGTCCAGAGGTTCTTAGGGTTCGCCAACTATTACCGAAAGTTTATACGAGACTTTTCCACCATTGTGGCGCCTATTACTGCTTTCACTAAGAAGGGTGCTAACCCGTCCAAGTGGTCTGAAGAAGCCATGCAAGCATTTCATCTTTTAAAACAAAGGTTCATCTCTGCGCCTGTTCTGAAACAGCCTGACATCGACTCTCCTTTCATCTTAGAGGTGGATGCCTCCTCCGTTGGAGTAGGAGCGGTGTTATCTCAGAGGGCTAAAGATGGCCATTTACACCCTTGCAGTTTCTTCTCCCGGAAGTTCTCCCCAGCTGAGCGCAACTATGCCATTGGCGACCAGGAGTTGCTAGCCATCAAGCTCGCTCTAGAAGAGTGGAGGTATCTGTTGGAGGGAGCTTCTCATTCAATCACCATACTTACAGACCACAAGAACCTTTTATACCTGAAGGGCGCACAATGTCTCAACCCTCGTCAGGCCAGATGGGCACTTTTCTTTTCCAGGTTCGACTTTAAACTCCAGTTCTGTCCGGGCTCTCAGAATCGCAAGGCCGATGCCCTTTCCCGCTCATGGGAGCAAGAAAATGAGTCAGAGTCTTCAGACAAGCATCCTATTATAAATCCGTTGGCATTCTCCACGGTAGGGATGGACTCTACGCCCCCATCAGGGAAAAGTTTTGTGAAGCCGATGCTAAGGAAGAAGCTCATGCATTGGGCCCATGCTTCCCGTTTTGCCGGACATACAGGTATCCAAAAAACCCTGGAGTTTATCTCTAGGTCCTATTGGTGGCCAACTCTGAAAAAGGACGTCTTGGAGTTTATTGCATCTTGCCCAAAGTGTGCCCAACATAAAGTATCCCGCCAGTCGCCTGCGGGGCAACTGGTTCCACTATCCGTTCCCCGTCGACCATGGATCCACTTGTCGATGGATTTTATTACAGACTTACCCATGTGCAACAAGTTCAATACCATCTGGGTGGTAGTTGACCGGTTCACCAAGATGGCACACTTCATTCCTCTCACCGGTCTTCCGTCAGCTTCCAAGTTGGCTCAAGTATTCATACAAGAGATCTTCCGACTCCACGGTCTTCCTGAAGAAATTATCTCAGATCGAGGAGTTCAATTCACAGCCAAATTCTGGCGAAGTTTATGTCAAGTCCTCCAAGTCAAGCTAAAGGTTTTTTCCACGGCTTACCATCCTCAGACCAATGGTCAAACCGAGAGGGTGAATCAGGACTTGGAGGCCTTCCTCCGCATCTATGTGTCCTCCTCTCAAGATGACTGGGTTCAATTACTTCCCTGGGCCGAGTTCTGTCATAACAACCAGTATCATTCTTCATCTGCTTCAACACCATTCTTCACTAACTTTGGATTCCACCCTAAAGTCCCTGAGTTCCAACCGCTTCCAGCAACTTCTGTTCCCGCAGTGGATATCACCTTGCATCAGTTTGCCAATATCTGGAAGAGCGTACGATCAGCTCTGCTCAAGGCATCGTTCAGGTACAAGAAGTTTGCGGATAAGAAGCGTCGAGCAGTTCCTGCTCTCAAGGTGGGTGATCGGGTATGGTTATCCACGAAGAATTTGAGGTTAAGAGTTCCCAGTATGAAGTTTGCACCTCGCTATATCGGTCCTTTCAAGATTGAACAAGTCATCAATCCTGTTGCTTACAGACTCCAGTTGCCTCCCTTCTTAAAAATACCCAGGACATTCCATGTTTCCCTGTTGAAACCGCTGATCTTGAATCGGTTTCATTCCTCACTTCCTCCAACTCCGAAAGTCCAAACTCAACGAGGCGTTGAGTATGAAGTGGCCAAGATCCTGGACTCACGTCACCGTTACGGTCAACTACAATATCTTATTGACTGGAAGGGTTATGGTCCTGAGGAACGTTCATGGACCAATGCTTCTGATGTCCATGCTCCTGCCTTGGTCCGGAGATTCCATTCCAAGTTTCCTCAAAAGCCAAAGAAGTGTCCTGGGGCCACTCCTAAAGGGGGGGGTGCTGTCACGATCCGGGTATCTGGACGCCATTTCTTACCCATCAGATGCCTCCTAAGGCTGGCTCAGCGCTCCAGGACCGGATCCCATCTGTTATCCTGATGTGTACATTCCTGTATCCTCTCCTGTCACTCTGGGACGCTGTCACAGTAAACGCCATATTACACCTGGCATGGCGTCTCCCGCGGCCTCCGCCGCCGTCCCTGAACTTCTGCATGCAGAGTGTCTGAGTGGCGATTACGTCAGCCGCGGCCTCCGCTGTGTCCGCGTGGTTGGATGTGCATCTGTCAGCCTGGCGCCTCCTGTCTCCGGTGGCCAGCGCCGCCATTACTGTTTTCATTACCACATGGATTACAAACCAAACTTCCCTCCAAGTGTCTGCATGGGCGCAGCCATCTTGGATTCTGTCAGCTGATCATTTCCACCAATCTGTTCTCAGTATTGATAATCTGCATAATTGCCTAGCCAATCCCTTCCTTGCTGCAGGTATAAATACACTGTGCCTGAGCAAGGAAGGCGTCAGTGCTTTGGTTGTCAAACCTAGTTCCTGTTTGTCTCTCTCCTGTGATTGTCTTCCAGGTTCCAGCTCCTGTCTCAAGACTTCCACCATAGAGACCCGCACCAGCATTCCACCTGCGGTGTAGCCTGACTCTCCAATCCATTGTGGATTCATCTGTTTCCAGCTACAACATTACCTGCTTCCAGCTCGGCTTCCAGCAGAGTACAGCTTCCCTTAAAGGGCCGGTGTCCTTTCTACACTTTACCACTCTCCACCGGTATTATTATTTCTCCGCTCTCAAGTTCTACATTTCAGTTCATATTTCATCGCTCCCAAGTTCATTTATTATTTAACTGGTTCCAGCCAGTATCCACTCCGTGCTAACAACAGTCTGGTTCCAGCCAGTATCCACAGCAGCTGTTTTATCTTCAGCAACCCAGCTTTTCCTGGAACACCAGCTGGCACAATCCTGGGTTATCTCCATTGCTACAGTCGGGCCTGGTAAGGACTTTCCATCTAGAAGATCATAAGAACTATCTCACACTACCAGTGCCCTGTGGCTCCTGCCATCCTGTAGTACCCAGGAACTGTATTTATTCTTTGCTGACTTTTACGTTTTCTTTTACTGCTGCTGTGTTGCGGAGTTGTCATAATAAACATCATTGACTTTTATCCAAGTTGTCGTGGTCACGCCTTCGGGCAGTTATTATTCATGTTACTTACATGTCCAGGGGTCTGATACAACCTCCCAGGTTCCGGTACATCTCAGCCCCTACAACTGAGGCTGCCTCCCGTCAGCTCAGGCCCTCAGTTGTGACAGTGGCCCAGTCAAAATCTTAATTGAATAGCACTGCTATAGAGGGACACTAGTTACTAACATTATGCTCATCCAGTCAGTTAATGGAAGCTAGTCCTCGTTATTGGGCGTGGGCCGAAAGCATAATTTTGCACGTGGGCCAACCACTCACTTGTTTCGCCACTGATTGGATGCAGGGACGGATTAACAATGGGGCGGATGGAGCTGCAGCTCAGATAGTGTTGACGGATAAAAAAAAAACGTTTCTCCTGTCATCACCAATAGCACTCTTCCATTCAAGTCCTGTCACAGCCAGCCAATGCTCTGCCTATCCCCTCCCAAGCTGCCAGCAGCTGTGCACAATAGCTGCCTCCACCCCTTCCATGCTGTCGGTCGAAGCTTGTACCCAGGTTCGAAATAAACTCCACCCTAGATCTCAAGTTCCACCCCCTAGTAATCTACAGCTGTTTCCCCGATTGCCAAAAGATCCCCTCATTTGCCATCCGAATCTGTCTCTGGACTGGACCATTATAAGTAGAGATGAGCTGGGGTTCGGTTCTCAGAGAACCGAACCCAACCGGACTTCACGTCATGAGCCCGTATCAGAGTCCGTATCGGGTTTTCCCGCCTGACTCGGAATCCACAACGAGGCAAAACGTAATCATGCCGCTGTTGGATTCTCGCAGGGTTTGGATTCCATATAAGGAGCCGCGCTTCCCCGCCATTTTCACTCCGGCATTGGAGAGTGTAGAGAGAGGACGTGTCTCCTTCCTCAGAGTCCGTGTCTTGTGCTGCATCTGTCCAGTCACAGTGGTTGTGTCCAGTGGTGGTGTTGTGCTGCATCAGTCCAGTGGTGGTGTGTTGTGCTGCCTCAGTCCAGTCACGGTGGTTGTGTCCTGTGCTGCCATATGTCCAGTGCTGTCCAGTGGTGCTGTGCTGCATCAGTCCAGTCACAGTGGTGGTGTCCTCTGCTGCCATATGTCCAGTGTAGCTGTATAAGTCCAGTCCATTGCAGTGGTGCTGTAACATATTAACATAGTAACTAAGGTTGAAAAAAGACAATTGTCCATCGAGTTCAACCTATTTGTGGTTCTCTATGCAGTCTTATTATAGGACTAGTTATTTCTGCTGCGGGGTACACTGAGCTCCACAAGGAAAGACATAGGGGGTGTAGAGTAGGATCTTGATCCGAGGCACCAACAGGCTGAAAAGCTTTGACCGTTCCCAGAATGCATAGCGCCGCCTCCTCTATAACCCTGCCTCCCTGCACAGGAGCTCAGTTTTGTAGTTGGTGCCGCAGATTGCAGGCACATAACGGAGGGGCTGCTCTGGGCAGCCCTAAGAAGAGCTTTTTGAGAAGAAAAGTGAAGACTTCAAGGGCTGCAGCAGTGTGTACATGTCTAGTGACATTCACTGCTGCAGCTCCATCTCTCCCCAGCGGCGCTGTACACTACAGCAAGAGGCTTCGGTTTTCTTCTATGGTCAGGCACACACGAGGGGGGCTCTCCGGGATCACCTGGCCACGCTTCAGGAGGTGGTGAGTGGGTCCCGCTTGCGGGACCCGTACTTTATTGCGATCCGGCGCGGTCAGTGGGAGGCTGGCAGTGTACACTGTGGCAGTACAGGCGATCCCACTAGATCACCAGGGCATGGGTGCAGGTCAGGTTTTCCTTTAAAACCATTTTACTAGTAGCCCGCAGTACCCGGTGGTTTTGCCAGCAGGGAAATGAGGCTTAGACCTGGAGACCCTCCCCCAGACCCAGGGCGCAATTTCCCGCCCTGGAGCTGCATATCTGTCTCTCCCTCACTCCCTATCAGTGTCTGGGCGCCATTTCTCTCAGCTACACTGTTCTTGGGACTGCTTGGGCAAATCCTCCTGTGTAAAGCCGCCTGGTTGACAGCGCTGTGACTTTACATGACACTTAACTAACACTGTCTAAGTGACAGGTAGAATACTTAAGAGAGTGCATTTAGTCAGGGGTTTCTAGTACAATTACCCTGTGATATACATCCAGTTCTTACTTTGCAGTGTTATATCTATTGACTACATAGCTATATAAGCTGGTCCAGTGCAGTATTATTGTTAGTAATAACCTCTGCATTGTCTAACTGTGACTATATGTGTGTGCATTAGCTTACTGAGTAGTTTCCATTTGTGTCTCTCACTCAACTTGCTATTCCTATATTCTATAACATGAGGGGGCTTGGTGCGTCAGGTTTTATAATAATATAGGATATTCACAAGATATACTCTGATACGTATTTTTCTCTGTGATTTTAGTCACCATATCTCTCCTATATCTCTGCTTGTGCTGACTACACTGCGCAGGGGTTTGGGTAAGAGGTATTGTGCTGCTGCCAATTGTACTGTGTTACCTGATACTGCAAGTTATATCAGGTCTGCTTCTGAAGGTAACTGTTCTGGGGCTGAACACAATGCCGGTGTTGCTGAAGCCACAGATCCATATGAGGAGAATATAGTAGCTGTGGGCTCTGGTTCTGGGGGCTCCTTGCCCCCCAGTGGGACTGTGGCAACTGAGGTACATAATGACCCACCGTGGGCTGCTTTTTCCACGCTTCTATATACACTAGTTAATAAACTAACACCCCCTATGGGACCCCCTATGCCAGTGCAACCGTATGTGGTCCCTGCAGCTAATCCGCCGCGGGCGGACGATTTATCTGCTCAATTGAAGAAGTTGAACCAGTCCCTGACTACTAAAAAGTCTGACCCTCGCTCGCCTAAGTCCAAGGGGTCCTCTAAGCGAGCTCTTATCTCCTCACAATCCACTGCTGTCACTGATGCCTCGCCTGATGAAGATGGCACTTACACTGACCCCACAGATTCTGACTCAGATACTGCTGATGGGGAGGGTAGCTCACATGTGGATGTTCCTGATCTTTTGGAGGCTATTAAATTAATTTTACAGATTATGGATGATCCTGAGCCATCCGTCCCTCCTAAGAAACCAGATAGGTTCAAGCGTCAGAAGGTGGTTAAACAAGTTTTACCTCACTCTGACCACCTAGTGGATATACATCAGGAACCCTGGGGAAACCCAGGTAAGAAGTTTGTGCCTCAAAAGAAGATGCTGGCTCGCTATCCCCTCATGCCGGAGCTGTCAGAAAATAGGGAAACGCCTCCTCCAGTAGACTCACATGTGTCTAGGATGGTGGTTTCCTAAGCTCTACCTGTCACTACCGTAATGTCTCTAAAAGAGCCTACGGATAAACATGTGGAGGGTTGTCTGAAAGCGATTTACACCCTCACGGGTGCTGCACAAAGGCCCACTATTGCAGCAACATGGGCTGCAGAGGCTATTGAAGCATGGGCCTTGGAGTTAGAAGCTGAAATCTCTTCTGACCATGCTAGACAATGCTTGTCATATATTGTCACAGCTTCTCGCTATATTTAAGAGGCGGCTTCTGATGCCGGTATCTTAGCAGCCAAGGCTTGTACTACATCAGTCCTGGCTTGCCGGATATTGTGGCTGAGATCCTGGTCTGTGGATCTGGACTCTAGAAAAACCCTGGAGGTACTCCCTTTCAAGGGAGATATTCTGTTTGGGGAGGACTTACCGTAAATAAGATAGTGGCTGACTTGGCTACTGCCAAAACTGCCTGTCTGCCAAGTAACGCTCCTTCTGTGTCGAAGGCTAAAGGTACTTCCTTTCGTCCTTCAGGTAAAGCAAAAGGTCAGGCGTACAACAAGCAGGCCCGCACTTCCTAACCTGGTAAACCGAAGCCCAAAAGAGCCTGGGCGGCCCGTCAGCCAGCTTCCAAGACCGATAAGCCTGCCGCATGACGGGGCGGGCCTCCCCTTGGGGGATCCCAGTGTGGGGGGCCGGCATCTAGGGTATACCCAGGAATGGTTGAAGACCACTTCAGATGCCAGGGTACGGGAAGTTGTCACTCGAGGTTACGCCATAGCCTTCAAGAACCGACCCCCTCATCGATTTTGCCGGACAGATGTCCCATTGGACCAGACAATGGCAAACACTCTACATTCGGTGGTACAGACCCTCCTGGATACAGGAGTCGTAGTACAGGTGCCTCTTGCGCAGAGGAGCCGGGGGTACTATTACCCACAGTTTCTAGTCCCGAAACCGAATGGATCCTCCCGGCCCATTCTCAACCTCAAGGCATTGAACAGGTTTGTGAAGGTTTCCAAGTTTCGTATGGAAACCCTTCACTCTATAGTTCTGGCCTTGGAACCTGGGGACTACATGGTCTCCCTGGACATACAGGATGCTTACCTGCATATTCCTATAGCAGCGCCACATCAGCAATACCTGAGGTTTGCGATTGGAAACCTCCATTACCAGTTTCAGGCGTTACCTTTTGGTTTAACTACGGCTCCGCGAGTCTTCACCAAAGTCATGACGGTGGTACTCCGCCGTCAAGGGGTCAGGATACTGCCGTATCTGGACGACTTGTTAATCCTGGCAAATTCCCCAGAACTTCTCCTACGTCATCTGGATATGACTGTCTGGTTTCTACAAGCCCACGGGTGGCTCATCAACTGGAAGAAATCCTCCCTGGTCCCTGCTGAGAGCATGGTGCACCTGGGAGCGCTATTGGACACTCACAACCAACAGTTGTTCTTGTCTCAGGAGAAAGTCCTGAAGCTTCAGGACAGGATTTGTTGCTTCCTTTCTCGTCCGCAAGTGTCGATACATTCGGCCATGCAGGTGCTGGGCCTCATGGTGTCAGCATTCGACATGGTGGAGTATGCTCAATTCCATACTCACCCCCTCCAGAAGCTGATTCTAGCCAAGTGGGACGGCCTGCCTCATCGGATCAGGTCTTACATGATCTAATTGACTCCAGAGGTCCGTCTGTCGTTGCTGTTATGAACCACAGGTAGTGGTTCATTCCTATTTTATGTTTATAAAGTTGTCTTGCATGCCAGGATTTCCCGTTGCTCTGTTTTAGAATACTCTTGTCTGCTGCCGCTGGTGAGTCTGTGTAATTGCAGCTTGTTCCCATGTGTTCAGCCTCACCTGGCTGCTAATTGCATCTGGTCAGTTTAGAGTCATGCACAGGGCAGCTGCATGGGATTATTAATTAGGCCTCTCTGTTATATGCTGGCTGTTTGCAATTCACAGATGCTGGTGATATTTCTGGGTTTTCAGTCTGCTTGAGTTCTGAGCTTGGTTCCTGCTAGTTCCTGAGCTTCCTGTGTCGATTCCTGTGTCAGTCCCTGTGTCGATTCCTATGTCAGTCCCTGTGTCGATTCCTATGTCTGATCCCGTGTCCTGCCGTGAGGCGTTCCTGTCCTGAGGTCCAGTACCTTTGCCTGTGCAAGTTTCTGGCTTCTTGATGTCCACCGGTCTGTCGTTTGGGATTCTGCCTGTCCTCCAGTTCTGAGAGTCTGTGTCAGCAGCATTGGGAGTTCCTGTCCGTTTGCCAGTATTCGTACCGGTTCCGTGAGTAGCGGCACGGCCGCGTCCGTCGGCTTAGGCCGCTGTATTCCCTTATTATTTCTGTCACTGGTGTTTTGCAGAGGGTTCTGCTTATGCTGTCACCGCCGGTACACAAAAGTATTGTCGGCGTGTGGTCAGCATTTCCTTTGTTCTTTTCCTTTGGCGGCAAGCCGCACATACTTTGGTTTTAGGTTTGTTAGTAGCCCCTGGCCTTGTTGTTTAGTCAGAGGGCCCCTTGTTATCACCCTGTCTCGGTTCACTCTTTGTCTCTCATTAAGACCTGAGGGGGCATCGAAGTTGGGCAGACGTAAACCGCCCTTCAAACGCGGCTGCCATGGGCTCAAGCAACCATAGTCTCGCAAGAGTGTACTGACAGCACGGGTGAGACAACGGAGATAGGGTGCCAGGGGCTATTCCCTTTCCATTCCCCTTTCCCAGCATTACGTCCTGGTGCTCTGGACTCGCTTCATAACATCTCCCTTGTTCTGAGCACCAGGAACCTAACATTATCACCAGCCATACCACAAATAAGAAATAAAACTTTTTTTTCTTTTTTGGCCTAGTCCAGTGTCTAGTCTAGAATCCAGTCCTGTCTAGAATTCAGTGTGCAGAATCCAATCCGGAGTTTAGATTCCAGTCTTGTCTAGAATTCAGTGTGCAGAATCCAGTCCGGTGTTTAGAATCCAGTCCGGTGTTTAAAAAAAAAAAGTCTTGTTTTGTTTAGCAAAAATTTAGTCTTGTCTTGCCTTGTCTTGTCAAGTTTTTAAATCCTCCTATGTCTACTATGCAAGCCCTGCAGGCATCTCTCGCAGCCCTGAACTCTGTATTCAGTGCTTTGAGACCAGAGCGACTAGAAGTTTTGCAGCAATCCCTAAAGCAACTGCAAAACCTACTGACTAAAATCTTGCTCATCTTGCCAGAAGTCGTTGAGAGTACATCTATCTCTAAAGAGACTCTTGTTCACAGTATGGTGAAAGGGAATCCTCTGGTTTAATTGAAGAGAAAAGGTTTAAAAGTTTTCTGCGGCCCAGGCTCTCAGAAGAGGAGCGTCTGCGTCGCAGAAACTTAAACTTGTGCCTATATTGTGGGGGTTTAGGCCACTATCTGCAGACCTGTGAGTTGCGCAAGCCAAAGTGTGGTGACGAGTCTTGCCCTCTGGCCAAGTTGAGTCAGGATACAAGACCTACTCCTGTCTCTACTGTGGCAGAGGTACTTGTCACACAACCCACACTAAAAAGCTCTCTGTCCTATAATTGGGGTCCTTGGGCAAGGGAGCCCCATTATAGATTCAGGAATCAAAAGAGAATGTTTCTCTCCTCTCTTGAGGTTCCTGTGGAAGCGGAGTTGCAAGCCCCTGGAGTGGTGCCCGATGCCCAGGTTCCTGGAGTGGTGCCCGATGCCCAGGGTCCTGGAGCGGTGCCCGATGTCCTGGAGCGGTGCCCGATGCCCAGAGTGCTGGAGCGGTGCCCGATGCCCAGAGTGCTGGAGCGGTGCCCGATGCCCTAGCTTATAGAGGGACATCAAATATATTATAGTTCAGGTGTCCATACCGGAAGGGGTCTCAGAAGCTGTCACCCCAGGTAGGGACTTGAAAAGCGCAACCCTAGAAAGGGTCTCTAAAACCATAGTTCTTGAGGGGAACTCGAGAAGCAAAACCCCAGAAGGGATCTTTGAAGTAATATCCCCAAGTGGGGTCTCGAGAGACGCAGCCCCAAAGAAGGGTCTAGAAGTCGCTTCCCCAGGAAAGAACTTAAGAAGCATAGCATTAGTGGAGGATCTGAACGTTATTGCTTCAGCAAAAGTCCCGGAAGTCAAAGTCCCGGGAGAACTTTCGATAATTATCGACTCAGAGAGGGAGGCCGATGGCCCGATCCCAGTCAGGGAGGCCAACGGCCCGGTCCCAGTAAAAGAATCCGAGGTGCTGGCCCCAGCGGGGTTCTCGGAGGCCACTGCCCCAGCGGGGTTCTCGGAGGCCACTGCCCCAGCGGGGTTCTCGGAGGCCACTGCCCCAGCGGGGTTCCCGGAGGCCACTGCCCCAGCGGGGTTCCCGGAGGCCACTGCCCCAGCGGGGTTCCCGGAGGCCACTGCCCCAGCGGGGTTCCCGGAGGCCACTGCCCCAGCGGGGTTCCCGGAGGCCACTGCCCCGGGTGGGGTTCAGAAAGTCACTGCCCCGGGTGGGGTTCAGAAAGTCACTGCCCCGGGTGGGGTTCAGAAAGTCACTGCCCCGGGTGGGGTTCAGAGAGTCTCAGCCTCGAGTAAGGTCAATAGTGACCAGGTCCTAGCAAAGCACTCCAGTCAGTCAGATGAGAAGGAAACAGATCCTGACTCTGATATCTCAACATCCATAACCTTTGATGGGGACTTCGCCCAATTTCTGGCGCTTTTCAAACACTATTACACTATTATGTTGTCTAGACCATTTCTGGGCATCACTTCAGAAAACCTTGGGCTCTATCTGATTTTATTCTTTTAGAGGTGAGCCTTCTGAGTGGGCGACCAGTCTAATGAAAGCTGAAGATCCCATTCTTCAGGATCCCCTAGCATTCTGTGATGCAATTGTTAAAAGATACGGTTCCAAAGAAATTGGTTCAGGTTCCTCTAAGTCACCCGTCTTGTCTGCTGAGAGTTCACCAAATACTGTAAACTCGGCACAAGAGTCCCAGCCCGTTGTTTTGACTGCAGGATGTGCTTTTTTGACTTCTTCTTCTAATAATAGTACTTTACCAGAAAGTTCAGCTCCCAAGGGTAAGAGACCTGTCTCTGATTTGAACGCAGCCTTGCTGGGTGGTACCATCAGTTCAGACAATGTTTGGGGAATTACCTTGGTCAGACCTAAAGAGCTTTGTAAAAAGAAGAAAAAGAAATAATTTTTGACTCTTGCCTTGAAAAAAAAAAAAAAAAAAAAAAGATTTTTTTTTTTCCTTGTCTTGTGTCCAGTGGCCACCATCAATGGGAGGGCACTGTTACAAGTTGTTGCTACAGCTTGTTTTTTGTTTTCTTGTCTGTTAGACCAGTGTGTCAGGTTTTTTTTTTTGTATCCCTTGTTCTGGATAGTCTGAATTTTGGGGTCTTTTGACCCCTCCTCAAGGGGGGGGGGGGGGGGGGGTGTAGGTAATGTTATGAGCCACGGCTGTGGCTCATTCCTGTTTTGCAGTTTTGTTCTGTATTTCATGTTATACTTCTGTTTATGTTCCCCGTGGGTGTCATGGGGTGCTCGGAGCTCACCCTTAAGGAGGGGATACTGTTATGAACCACAGGTAGTGGTTCATTCCTATTTTATGTTTATAAAGTTGTCTTGCATGCCAGGATTTCCCGTTGCTCTGTTTTAGAATACTCTTGTCTGCTGCCGCTGGTGAGTCTGTGTAATTGCAGCTTGTTCCCATGTGTTCAGCCTCACCTGGCTGCTAATTGCATCTTGTCCGTTTAGAGTCATGCACAGGGCAGCTGCATGGGATTATTAATTAGGCCTCTCTGTTATATGCTGGCTGTTTGCAATTCACAGATGCTGGTGATATTTCTGGGTTTTCAGTCTGCTTGAGTTCTGAGCTTGGTTCCTGCTAGTTCCTGAGCTTCCTGTGTCGATTCCTGTGTCAGTCCCTGTGTCGATTCCTATGTCAGTCCCTGTGTCGATTCCTATGTCTGATCCCGTGTCCTGCCGTGAGGCGTTCCTGTCCTGAGGTCCAGTACCTTTGCCTGTGCAAGTTTCTGGCTTCTTGGTGTCCACCGGTCTGTCGTTTGGGATTCTGCCTGTCCTCCAGTTCTGAGAGTCTGTGTCAGCAGCATTGGGAGTTCCTGTCCGTTTGCCAGTATTCGTACCGGTTCCGTGAGTAGCGGCACGGCCGCGTCCGTCGGCTTAGGCCGCTGTATTCCCTTATTTCCGTCACTGGTGTTTTGCAGAGGGTTCTGCTTATGCTGTCACCGCCGGTACACAAAAGTATTGTGTCGGCGTGTGGTCCGCATTTCCTTTGTTCTTTTCCTTTGGCGGCAAGCCGCACATACTTTGGTTTTAGGTTTGTTAGTAGCCCCTGGCCTTGTTGTTTAGTCAGAGGGCCCCTTGTTATCACCCTGTCTCGGTTCACTCTTTGTCTCTCATTAAGACCTGAGGGGGCATCGAAGTTGGGCAGACGTAATCCGCCCTTCAAACGCGGCTGCCATGGGCTCAAGCAACCATAGTCTCGCAAGAGTGTACTGACGGCACGGGTGAGACAACGGAGATAGGGCGCCAGGGGCTATTCCCTTTCCATTCCCCTTTCCCAGCATTACGTCCTGGTGCTCTGGACTCGCTTCATAACATCTCCCTTGTTCTGAGCACCAGGAACCTAACAGTTGCTCTGGTGGCTTAAGGACCGACAATTGTGCAGGGGCCGTCCCTTCTGGATATCCGACTGGGTCCTGTTGACAGATGCCAGTCTAAGAGGTTGGGGCGCGGTGTTGGAGCAACACTCCCTTCAGGGTCGGTGGACCAAGGAGGAATCCCTCCTCCCGATCAATGTTCTAGAATTGCGGGCGGTCTTCAATGCGTTGAACCTGGCCCAGCATTTAATTCAGAACCGTCCTGTTCAAGTACAGTCGGACAACGCCACCACAGTGGCTTGAATAAATCATCAAGGTGACACTCGAAGCCATTTGGCAATGAAGGAAGTCTCATGGATTCTACATTGGGCGGAACGCCATATCCGTAATATTCATTCCGGGAGTCCTGATTTGGGAAGCAAAATTTCTTTTTCATCCACTAGGGGTCACTGGAGTACTCTAGGGATATGGACGGTTCCACAGGAACTAGGCACTGAATAGTTAAACTTTGACTATACCTCCCCTCCATATCCCAGAGTACCTCAGTGTTTTTTCGGTGCTCACCGAGACTAGGCTTGTGGAACTTGATCCACAATTACTGAATTTTTTTGATTATTTTTTTTTTTGGAATCCCTTTCCCCCTTCCAAGAAGGCGAGGGTCTGGGATAGTGAAAGCTGCTGAAGCAGCTGTGGGTGTCGGACCTCTCTAAGAGCTCCCTCACTACCACGTACAGGACTCCTGCAGTAAAAGGCTGACAGTGCTTACAGAGAAGCCCCGTCATTGCCCTCACCACAGGGTCCAGGTATGTTGAATGGGGCGGTCAGCTCACGCTCCGCCCCGCTGTGTGGGATACTGTGTGTGGCCGCCGGCCGCTGTCTTCAGCCGCCCGCCGCCGCTTCCAGCACCACTGTTTATGCGGTGTCCCCCGCCGCTCTGAGCCGCACCGGCCACGTTGATTTATGCATAGGCCGCTCCAAGGCTCTATGCAGCGCGCTCCCCAGCCCTCGATGCGGCTTTCGGCTCTCTCTCCACCATAGCCCGGCTCCGTGTATAGAGACGGTACACAGAGCACGGGGAGGGGGGGGGGCACACAAATGAGTTTTAAAAGGCAGGCTCCATAGCCTAGTGAGTAACTTTGCTGCCACAGTGATGTTCCCTGCACACAAATATCAGGGTCACTGGATAAAATCTCATGTTCCACTCTTGTTGATAAAAGAAGTATGTTTCTAGAATACAGCAGCGCTGCATATGTGTTACGATAGGCTATTAAGTCTTTGTTAAACAGGATACATGTTATATGTGCAGGTTTGAATGCAACATAGTATGTTTATTAAATCTGCTTACATAATTATAAGTCTGCACTTTTAACCATGCTTCCTGTTTTTCCTGTTGTATTTCCAGAATTTACTGTATTACATCTCCTCCATTGAAGGCGCAGGGGTGTTAAGGGGAATTTGGGATCAGGTATTACTGGCGTGCACTGCACTTGGCCAGATATATATATTTATAGACACCTTAGTGCTATTTACTGAGTTGCGCAAGTTGTATATTGTATTGTCTGTCTGCATAATGAGTAAGACACCAGCAAAGACTAAAAAGCAGTTTTCCTACTATGTCTGTAACAGTGTATTACATGGATCTACACTCACTTACTATTATTTTTATCATAACTGTTTATAATGATATCCCAAAGACTGCAAATTTGAATCATGGCTGTGGTCAGCCAAATACTGGCTTTGTTCACTGTTGTAAAGTAAGATGTGTTATACAATTGGTCAGCTCGAGTCCTCAATTGGGCCGAAGTGATTTTGTCGGCAGTATTCATTCCGGGAGTGGACAACTGGGAGGCGGATTATCTCAGATGCCGGGATTTTTATCCAGGATGTGCATTAAATCCAGAAGTTTCGCATGCTGGTCCAGAAGTAGGGTTACCCGCAAGTGGACCTGATGGCATCTTGCCACAATTATCAAACACCCCAGTACGTGTCCAGAACGAGAGATCCAAAGGCAGTGGCGGTGGATGCTCTCACAATCAAGTGGCCATACAGTCTCGTGTATCTGTTTCCACTGTTTTCCGCTGCTCCCTCTGTTGCTAAAACGGATCAAAAGAGAGTCCGTCACAGTCCTACTAGTGGCGCCTCATTGGCCTCGGAGAGCTTGGTTTTCGGATCTCCACGGTCTACTCTCGGACGTTCCTTGGCCGCTCCCACTGTGTCCGGACCTATTACAACAGGGTCCGTTCTTTTTCTCCGATTTAGCGCGGCTGCATTTGACGGAGTGGCTGAGACAGCCCTCTTAAAAAGAGATGGCATTCCAGAATAGGTTATACCAACCATGTTACGAGCTAGGAAGCCGGTTACGGCAGCTCATTATTACAGAATTTGGCGTGCCTATATAGGTTGGTGTGAAGTTCGGAAGTTTCCGACATCATCTTTCAAGTTATCCCGTTTTTTGTTATGTCTACAGATGGGGGTTAGATGGAGGTCGGTGTTTATCCACACTAAAGGTGCAGATATCTGCGCTGTCAATTTATTTTCAAAGAAGATTGGCTCTATTGCCGTCGGTACACACCTTTATGCAGGGTGTCCTCAAAGTACAGCCTCCATTTCACTCCACTTACTGTGCCATGGGACTTGAATCTGGGTTTAGATTTCTTATAGTCATGTTTCTCACTTGGTAAACCATTTCTCTCCTAGCCTTAGCTTCGGCAGGGCGGGTTTCAGTTTTGGGTGCCTTGTCATGCAAGCCACCGTATTTAGCGTTTCATAATGACAGAACGGAATTTTAGATGAATCCTGCTTTCCTGCCAAAAGTAGGGTCCTCTTTTCACATCAATCATCCAATAGTAGTACCTGTGTTAACAGGAGATTCTGGAATTTTGGTTGTGGTACGCGCATTACGAGTTTATGTATTCCGAACGTCTACAGTTCCTAAGATGGATACGTTGTTGTTATCTATGATGCGGCCAAGATGGGTTGGCCACCTTCTAAGCAGACCTTATCCAGATGAATAAAACTGACCATACGTCAGGCTTACCTTCATGTTAGATAACAGCCGCCTACATCAGTAACGGCTCATTCCACACGTTCTCCGGGAATGTCATGGGCAGCTGGTCATGGAGTTCTACGACACAGCTTTGCAGTGCGGCTACATGGTCTTCAGTGCACATGTTTGTGCACTTTTACAGGTTTGATATTTTTGCGGCATCAGCATCTAGCTTTGGCCGTCTAGTGTTACAGGTGCCAAACAGCTCTCCCGCCCAGGGGGGAAACTTTGGTACGTCCCTAGAGTACTCCAGTGACCCCTAGTGGATGAAAAAGAAAATAGGATTTTGGTACTTACCAGGTAAATCCTTTTCTTTGAATCCATAGGGGGCACTGGACGCCCACCCAGAGCAGTTGTTTACCTGGTTGTGGTAAGTGCAGGGAATTTTATGGTAACACACTCTTACCGACTGTTTCAAATTAGAAATTCTATCGGGTTGGTGTCAACTGTTAGTTGTCAGTTTCGTTTTGTGTCAACTTTATTGTTGTCCGTTTTTGGTTATATGTATTTCTCCATTGTCAACCTCTATAGCTCCAGTTCGGCTCGGTAAAAAACACTGAGGTACTCTGGGATATGGAGGGGAGGTATAGTCAAAGTTTAACTATTCAGTGCCTAGTTCCTGTGGAACCGTCCATATCCCTAGAGTACTCCAGTGCCCCCTATGGATTCAAAGAAAAGGATTTACCTGGTAAGTACCAAAATCCTATTTTCTCAGTTTTCAGGACGTACATGCTGGCAAGTGGGGCCTCCATCCAGAAGTGTTTCAACTCCTAGTGGAAAAGTGGGGCCTTCCAGACGTAGATCTGATGGCATCTCGACACAATCACAAGGTTCCGGTCTTCGGAGCAAGGACAAGGGATCCTCAAGCAGCATTCGTGGATGCGCTGGCAGTGCCGTGGAGGTTTCGGCTGCCGTACGTGTTACCTCCGGTGTCACTCCTGCCCAGGGTAATTCGGAAGTTCAAGCAAGAAAGAGGAATTCTGCTTCTCATAGCTCCAGCGTGGCCCAGACGGCACTGGTTCTCAGACCTGCAGGGCCTATCGTCTGTGCGTCCAATTCTACTTCCGCAACGTCCAGACCTCCTCAGGGCCCCTGTGTCTACCAGGACCTAGCCCGGCTGTCTTTGACGGCGTGGCTCTTGAAGCTTCCGTCTTAAGGGCTAAAGGGTTTTCTGAGGCGGTCATTCAAACTATGTTGCGGGCCCGGAAACCAGCTTCTGCTCTGATTTACTATAGGGTCTGGCATTCTTACTTTGTTTGGTGCGCATCTAACAATTATGACGTTTCCAAGTATAGTACAGCCAAGTTGTTGGCCTTTCTTCAGCAGGGCCTGGACTTAGGCCTGCGTCTGGCCTCCCTCAAGGTTCAAATATCTGCCTTGTCGATGTGGTTTCAGAGAAAGATTGCAACCTTACCTGATGTGCATACCTTCACTCAGGGTGTGTTGCGTATCCAACATCCATATGTCCCGCCTGTGGCTCCTTGGGACTTGTCAGTGGTTTGGGAGGCGTTACAAGAGTCTCCGTTTGAACCTCTTGGTTCAGCTGATCTTAAGTGGCTTTCCCTTAAGGTGGTGTTTCTGCTGGCTATTGCTTCAGCTAGAAGAGTGTCGGATTTGGGTGCTTTGTCTTGTAGTTCCCCATATCTGATATTTCATCGTGACCAGGCGGTTCTTAGGACTCGTCCCGGATATTTACCTACGGTGGTTTCTTCGTTCCACCTTAACAAGGAGATCGTGGTGCCGGCACTTGTTTCTACTGATCTGTCTACCAAAGAGCGGTCTTTGGATGTGGTACGGGCTCTCCGCATCTATGTGAAGAGAACTGCTTCTATTAGGAAATCGTATTCTCTCTTTGTGCTGTTTGGATTCACAAACGGGGCTGGCCTGCTCACAAGCAGACTTTGGCCAGATGGATTAGAATGTTGATTGCACATGCGTATGTGAGGGCTGGTCTATCAGCTCCTGCTCACATTACAGCCCATTCTACTCGGTCTGTTGGACCTTCTTGGGCGGCCCGCCGTAGTGCGACCCTTGAACAATTGTGCAAGGCGGCTATGTGGTCCTCAGTGAACACGTTCATAAGGTTCTATGCCTTCGATACTGTCGCTTCCCAGGATACTTCCTTTGGACGCCGGGTTCTTGTGCCCACTACAGTGCGTCCCCTCCCATAAGGAACTGCTTTAGGACATCCCCTAGGTCTTTCCTTGTGGAACAAATACAATAATAAACGCCCACTGACACACAGCAGAACCACAAGGGTCCTATCTCTGTCTGCGGGTGTATATTAATTCAGGCGCTGATGATTCTATTGATTTATAACAATGGTCAACAGGAATTAGCTACCTGTGTGCAGCTCCCACTTGGCAACCTGAACAATTACCAAAAAAAAATATATACAATAATTCTATGAAAAGAGAGCGCATAAAATTTAAATAGTTTAATTCCAGAATTTCATAAAAGACAAAGATGTCTAATCAATATGTACATAATAATACTTTTAAAATAACCAAGAGAACAAAACCCTCAATTGTGATATAGCTATATCCTTAATCTTTTGCCCATCCAGAGTCCATATTACTATAACAACTTGTGATTGTCATTTAGTGACCGTTTGGATCCCAAAGTCACTTTTTATGGACACTTAAATGCTGTAGCTATAATAGCGGTCTGTCCCACATCCTCAAGAAACTCTCACTTGAAAGGATGATTTTATTCAAGGAAATATAGTGAGTCCAGAAATAGTAGGATTTGCTCAAATATTATTCACTTGTGTAGACTGATAACATTGTGCTTAGATTCCTGATTAATATATTTGCATAATTATGTAGCCATAAAAAGTTCAAGTACCGTATCTCACTTCCTTATTTCCAAAAATCTTTTATAGATCACTATGCCAAACTCCTAAACGGAGTATTATGTCCCTTTCCCGTGGTTAGTGTAACACATACCAAAAAGCCGGCTCCCAGCTGCAGCGTTGTTCTGCTGTGCGTCTCCTCCTGGCCGTAGCACGGGCCGCGTGTGTAGAGGCTTTGAAGCGGAGCTCGGCTCCCGGCTGTGGCAGTGTCGTGCAGCTGTGTGTCTCCTCCTGGCCGTAGCACGGGCCGCTCGTATAGAGGCTATGAGGCGGAGCTCAGCTCCCGGCTGCGGCTGCCTGCCACTGTGTATACCTTGCTGGGACTTTTGATCTTGTTTCCACGGGGGTTGTTCAGCAGACACAGTGATCAGAGGTCTCTCGGTCTGATGCGGTATACCTGAAGAGGTATATACAGTTCCACAATCATAGGGTTTTGTCTCAAGATGTTATGATCCGGGTGCTCTTAACGCGTTTCTCCGTTGTACACATCTAACGGTTTCATCAGAAGATAATCACCCTTCTTTATCCCCTCTATTTAAACTAGATATCCTCCAATCAAAAATTCCTTTTAATTATCGGAAGCAGGTGTGTTTTAGGTGTATACACACCCAATTCTTTCCTTATGACCATCTCTGTTTAACCATTCAAAACAATACTTAATTTTCTATACAGATTATATCTTATAAAATGCAGCAATCATAAATAGGTTACATACTAAACATTATCATGATATTACTGTACATCTAATAAAAGCAGCACGCGAGAGATAGTGAAAAACCACACTATCTTTTTTTATATCTTTTTATCTTTATCTTCCAAGACAGGTGGATACAAGTCATTCTTACTTACTAATCCACCTCTGCCAATTTAGCTCAATATGAAGAGCTCCCAGCTCACAGCCAGCCAACCCGGGTTCAAACCATGAGTGCTCAGCTACAAACCGAACCTTCAGATATTTTCCCATATTCCAAATTTAATCATATACTATATCCACATATCTTCCTATCTTGTCATTATCCCTAAATAGAAATAAACATACCTAAATATTTCAAAACCATATGTTGTTTAGGATAGTCAATCCATATTTATATCTCTCTACCCAATCGTATTTTACACCCATATGGATATCCAAAGAGGGAAGAGAGGGAGGGATAGGGACGAGAGGACAAAGAATATACATGGGAAAGAAAAAAAGAAGAAAAGAAAAAAGAAGAAAGGGAATATTGCAGTGATCACTAGCTGAAGACTTAGATAAATGAAATGCCAATATTCTTATCTCATATATTGTTCATTTCAATATTGTCATTCAGACCCAGGGGAGATAAAGAGCCCAATGTAAATATCCAGAAAGCCTCTCTTTTACAGAGACGGTTAAACCTATCCCCACCTCTAGCGGTTACAGGTATTTTTTCAATACCCTGTATTTCTAAGCCTTCTATTCTGCCCTGATGTTTTCGTTGAATGTGTATAGACAGACTATGAGTTTTTATTCCTTTCGCTATATTCCGTTTATGCTCTAAGAATCTTGTGTTGAGCTTACGAGTTGTGCGACCCACATACTGAATGCCACACTTGCAAGTTATTAAATAAATTACATATGTGGCATTACAGTCTATTCTACTTTTAATCTCAAAATCGGAATTATATACAGTGGAATGGAAACTAGTGCTGTTATGTTTAGTGTATTTACACGTCATACAGCCCACCCGTCCACATCTATAGCAGCCCCTTTTTTGCGGAATCGCATTAAGCCAAGTTTCATTGCTTCTCTCTGTCTCCATCGAGCCCACATAATGACTGGGGGTTAGGAGGTTTTGTAAACTTCGTGCTTTCTTAAACACTATCTGTGGTTCTTCTTCTAACAATGGTGCTAATATTCTATCCGCCTTTAGGATAGACATATTTTTTCTCAATAGTTGTTTAATTTCCCCTGAACTTGTATTAAACCTTGAAATGAACCTCAATCTAGAGATATCTTCTCCATTACTATTATATTTATTTATGTTAGATGTTAAGAGAGATTCTCTATCAGCAGTCCTTGCCTGTTCTCTCGCTTCCTCTAAGATCTCAGTGGGATATTCCTGTTCAAGGAGTGCAGTAGTGAGAATGTTCGCTTGTTGATCATAATCCTCAATATCCGAGCAGTTTCTTCTATGCCTCATATACTGACTCTTTGGTATATTCCTGAGCCAAGGCTGATAGTGACAGCTGGAATAATTAAGAAATTTATTGCAATCTACCTCCTTCCTGAAAGTTGAGGAGGAGATTTTCCCATTCTTAACCTCAAGTGCAATGTCCAAAAAGGAAATGTTAGTATTGTGTATCGTGCTCGTGAGTTTCAATCCAAAGTGATTCAAATTTAAATAGTCTACAAAAGATTGGGCCGAGTCATAATCTCCATCCCAAATAAAAAACATGTCGTCAATATACCTACCATAGAGCACCAGGTTCGCCCCATGTCCGCCAGTCCAAATGAGGTCCTCCTCAAACCGACCCATATACAGGTTGGCAAAACTAGGGGCGAACCTGGTGCCCATGGCGGTACCCAATATCTGTAAATAAAATTGTGCATTAAATGTGAAATAATTATGAGTGAGTGTAAAAGAAATAGCATCTAAAATAAACTGCAATCTGACCACACTTAGGTCATCTTCTTGGAGGAGGAAGCTCTTAATTGCCTCTACCCCTCCAGAATGTGGAATGTTTGTGTAAAGAGACTCAATGTCACAAGTGATGAAAATATAATTATTCTGCCATTTCACGGTAGATATTAAACTTAAAAAGTGCATAGAGTCCCTAATATGTGACCTAAGTGTGGTCACATGTGGCTGTAAAAAAGAATCAATAAATGAAGACAAATTAGTGGTGAGGGACCCAATACCAGAAATAATGGGACGCCCGGGAGGTGCTGTGAGGGATTTGTGTATTTTTGGTAAATGATAATATGTGGGTATAACTGGATAGGGATTAAATAAAAAATTATATTCCTGTTTGGAGATTGCACCCTCAGTATATGCCCTATCCAAGAGCACCCTAAATTCGCATACAAAACCTGATGTTGGATTATAGGTTAATTTGGAATAGAATCTTTCATTATTTAATTGTCTATATGCTTCCTCTTCATATGTGTTCCTATCCTGCACCACTGTACCTCCTCCTTTATCTGCATTCTTGATTATGATCGTTTTATCTGTCCTTAATTTTTCAAGGGCTTTTCTTTCCTCTCTATGCAGATTATCTCTACCCGATCTCTTTCTATCACATATTTCCCTTAAACCATCTAAGGTTAGTGTATAGAATGTCTCAATCATCCCACTTTTGTGTTGCATCGGATAGAACTCTGACTTCTTCTTAAAGACATTTTTCTTACTCTTATTAATTCCTTGTATATCAAACAGTTTCATTGTATCATTATTCTCACTCTGTAATTCCACAAGTGTGCTCAAAGCCATTTGGTCAGTTTTATCCAAAATAATGGGAAACTGTACATCTTCCTTATCTTTCAAAACTTTATTGGCAAAATAACGTTTCCTGCACAGATCCCTAGTGAACCTGTTAAGCTCAATAAAGAGCTCAAAAAGTTCCGGCTTCTGTGCTGGTGCAAATTTAAGGCCCTTTGATATCACCGCTTTCTCACTTTCACTTAACACCCTAGATGATAGATTGAACAAGCCTCGATTCCTTATTCCTTTCTTGCACTTTTGACGGTGTTTTTTGCGTCCTCCTCTGCATCCTCTGTTTCTAGACCCTTTCTTTTGGGTGAATCTTGGCTCAACCCTGCAAATCGGTTCCGCCCCTTCCAAATGGGATATAGTTCTTTCTCTAAAAAAGATCCAGAATCAGAGGGTGCACTTATTTTCTCCTTGCCCATAGTAAAGGTCTGTTCCTTATTTTTGGGTCTAGCTCCTCTCTTCATATAGTCCGCATTCGAGCGGATACTGTTTGAATCTATTTGTGGGTCTCTAGCTCTCATATTATTTTTGGGATTCTGATACTTAGTTACCTCCCTCCTTGCATCTATATTCTCTCTCCCTCTCTCCATATCTAGACTCCTGTTCCTCCCCATGTTCCTGTTCCTAGAACCATAATTCCCTCTTGGATAGACATTGGACATTTCTTGTCCTGGATGATTTCTAAACCTTCTATTATAGGATCTTACTTCATTTCTTTCATAATCCGTTTTATCCCTGGTAAGTTTCTGATTTTTTGTGGATATCAATTGCTGCTCAAAAGCTTCTATTTTTTGATTAAGTTTATACTCAGCATCCTTGAAATCTGCTCTTACATTATAGGGTTTCAACAGGCACTGTATTTTATTTACCTCCTCCGTTGTTTCTTTTACCTTAGTCTCTCGATATTCTATCAACAAATCTATCAAGGAAAGAGAACACCCATCCAATGTCTCATTCCACTTTTCAGTTAAAGCTGCATTATCTTTAAATGAACAGGCTTTAAAGATTCTCAAGCCTCTTGGAATCATTTTCTCTCTTCTATATTTTAACAAAAGCATTTTATCCAACCAATGGCGTGTCTCTGTCATCAACAGAGTCTCCAATCTAAAGAATAAATGCTGCATATCCAATGGATTGGCTTCTCCCACCATATCCTCTCTACTCAGGGTTTTATTCAACAGGAGATTTCTCCTTATATTCCTTTCATCTACCGTCTCGCGTGCTGCCATCTTATAACGCTGCCCAAAACTTTTTCAGATACTATACAACAAATACAATAATAAACGCCCACTGACACACAGCAGAACCACAAGGGTCCTATCTCTGTCTGCGGGTGTATATTAATTCAGGCGCTGATGATTCTATTGATTTATAACAATGGTCAACAGGAATTAGCTACCTGTGTGCAGCTCCCACTTGGCAACCTGAACAATTACCAAAAAAAAATATATACAATAATTCTATGAAAAGAGAGCGCATAAAATTTAAATAGTTTAATTCCAGAATTTCATAAAAGACAAAGATGTCTAATCAATATGTACATAATAATACTTTTAAAATAACCAAGAGAACAAAACCCTCAATTGTGATATAGCTATATCCTTAATCTTTTGCCCATCCAGAGTCCATATTACTATAACAACTTGTGATTGTCATTTAGTGACCGTTTGGATCCCAAAGTCACTTTTTATGGACACTTAAATGCTGTAGCTATAATAGCTGTCTGTCCCACATCCTCAAGAAACTCTCACTTGAAAGGATGATTTTATTCAAGGAAATATAGTGAGTCCAGAAATAGTAGGATTTGCTCAAATATTATTCACTTGTGTAGACTGATAACATTGTGCTTAGATTCCTGATTAATATATTTGCATAATTATGTAGCCATAAAAAGTTCAAGTACCGTATCTCACTTCCTTATTTCCAAAAATCTTTTATAGATCACTATGCCAAACTCCTAAACGGAGTATTATGTCCCTTTCCCGTGGTTAGTGTAACACATACCAAAAAGCCGGCTCCCAGCTGCAGCGTTGTTCTGCTGTGCGTCTCCTCCTGGCCGTAGCACGGGCCGCGTGTGTAGAGGCTTTGAAGCGGAGCTCGGCTCCCGGCTGTGGCAGTGTCGTGCAGCTGTGTCTCCTCCTGGCCGTAGCACGGGCCGCTCGTATAGAGGCTATGAGGCGGAGCTCAGCTCCCGGCTGCGGCTGCCTGCCACTGTGTATACCTTGCTGGGACTTTTGATCTTGTTTCCACGGGGGTTGTTCAGCAGACACAGTGATCAGAGGTCTCTCGGTCTGATGCGGTATACCTGAAGAGGTATATACAGTTCCACAATCATAGGGTTTTGTCTCAAGATGTTATGATCCGGGTGCTCTTAACGCGTTTCTCCGTTGTACACATCTAACGGTTTCATCAGAAGATAATCACCCTTCTTTATCCCCTCTATTTAAACTAGATATCCTCCAATCAAAAATTCCTTTTAATTATCGGAAGCAGGTGTGTTTTAGGTGTATACACACCCAATTCTTTCCTTATGACCATCTCTGTTTAACCATTCAAAACAATACTTAATTTTCTATACAGATTATATCTTATAAAATGCAGCAATCATAAATAGGTTACATACTAAACATTATCATGATATTACTGTACATCTAATAAAAGCAGCACGCGAGAGATAGTGAAAAACCACACTATCTTTTTTTATATCTTTTTATCTTTATCTTCCAAGACAGGTGGATACAAGTCATTCTTACTTACTAATCCACCTCTGCCAATTTAGCTCAATATGAAGAGCTCCCAGCTCACAGCCAGCCAACCCGGGTTCAAACCATGAGTGCTCAGCTACAAACCGAACCTTCAGATATTTTCCCATATTCCAAATTTAATCATATACTATATCCACATATCTTCCTATCTTGTCATTATCCCTAAATAGAAATAAACATACCTAAATATTTCAAAACCATATGTTGTTTAGGATAGTCAATCCATATTTATATCTCTCTACCCAATCGTATTTTACACCCATATGGATATCCAAAGAGGGAAGAGAGGGAGGGATAGGGACGAGAGGACAAAGAATATACATGGGAAAGAAAAAAAGAAGAAAAGAAAAAAGAAGAAAGGGAATATTGCAGTGATCACTAGCTGAAGACTTAGATAAATGAAATGCCAATATTCTTATCTCATATATTGTTCATTTCAATATTGTCATTCAGACCCAGGGGAGATAAAGAGCCCAATGTAAATATCCAGAAAGCCTCTCTTTTACAGAGACGGTTAAACCTATCCCCACCTCTAGCGGGATTCCCGGAGGCCACTGCCCCAGCGGGGTTCCCGGAGGCCACTGCCCCAGCGGGGTTCCCGGAAGTCACTGCCCCGGGTGGGGTTCAGAAAGTCACTGCCCCGGGTGGGGTTCAGAAAGTCACTGCCCCGGGTGGGGTTCAGAAAGTCACTGCCCCGGGTGGGGTTCAGAGAGTCTCAGCCTCGAGTAAGGTCAATAGTGACCAGGTCCTAGCAAAGCACTCCAGTCAGTCAGATGAGAAGGAAACAGATCCTGACTCTGATATCTCAACATCCATAACCTTTGATGGGGACTTCGCCCAATTTCTGGCGCTTTTCAAACACTATTACACTATTATGTTGTCTAGACCATTTCTGGGCATCACTTCAGAAAACCTTGGGCTCTATCTGATTTTATTCTTTTAGAGGTGAGCCTTCTGAGTGGGCGACCAGTCTAATGAAAGCTGAAGATCCCATTCTTCAGGATCCCCTAGCATTCTGTGATGCAATTGTTAAAAGATACGGTTCCAAAGAAATTGGTTCAGGTTCCTCTAAGTCACCCGTCTTGTCTGCTGAGAGTTCACCAAATACTGTAAACTCGGCACAAGAGTCCCAGCCCGTTGTTTTGACTGCAGGATGTGCTTTTTTGACTTCTTCTTCTAATAATAGTACTTTACCAGAAAGTTCAGCTCCCAAGGGTAAGAGACCTGTCTCTGATTTGAACGCAGCCTTGCTGGGTGGTACCATCAGTTCAGACAATGTTTGGGGAATTACCTTGGTCAGACCTAAAGAGCTTTGTAAAAAGAAGAAAAAGAAATAATTTTTGACTCTTGCCTTGAAAAAAAAAAAAAAAAAAAAAAGATTTTTTTTTTTCCTTGTCTTGTGTCCAGTGGCCACCATCAATGGGAGGGCACTGTTACAAGTTGTTGCTACAGCTTGTTTTTTGTTTTCTTGTCTGTTAGACCAGTGTGTCAGGTTTTTTTTTTGTATCCCTTGTTCTGGATAGTCTGAATTTTGGGGTCTTTTGACCCCTCCTCAAGGGGGGGGGGGGGGGGGGGGGGGGTGTAGGTAATGTTATGAGCCACGGCTGTGGCTCATTCCTGTTTTGCAGTTTTGTTCTGTATTTCATGTTATACTTCTGTTTATGTTCCCCGTGGGTGTCATGGGGTGCTCGGAGCTCACCCTTAAGGAGGGGATACTGTTATGAACCACAGGTAGTGGTTCATTCCTATTTTATGTTTATAAAGTTGTCTTGCATGCCAGGATTTCCCGTTGCTCTGTTTTAGAATACTCTTGTCTGCTGCCGCTGGTGAGTCTGTGTAATTGCAGCTTGTTCCCATGTGTTCAGCCTCACCTGGCTGCTAATTGCATCTTGTCCGTTTAGAGTCATGCACAGGGCAGCTGCATGGGATTATTAATTAGGCCTCTCTGTTATATGCTGGCTGTTTGCAATTCACAGATGCTGGTGATATTTCTGGGTTTTCAGTCTGCTTGAGTTCTGAGCTTGGTTCCTGCTAGTTCCTGAGCTTCCTGTGTCGATTCCTGTGTCAGTCCCTGTGTCGATTCCTATGTCAGTCCCTGTGTCGATTCCTATGTCTGATCCCGTGTCCTGCCGTGAGGCGTTCCTGTCCTGAGGTCCAGTACCTTTGCCTGTGCAAGTTTCTGGCTTCTTGGTGTCCACCGGTCTGTCGTTTGGGATTCTGCCTGTCCTCCAGTTCTGAGAGTCTGTGTCAGCAGCATTGGGAGTTCCTGTCCGTTTGCCAGTATTCGTACCGGTTCCGTGAGTAGCGGCACGGCCGCGTCCGTCGGCTTAGGCCGCTGTATTCCCTTATTTCCGTCACTGGTGTTTTGCAGAGGGTTCTGCTTATGCTGTCACCGCCGGTACACAAAAGTATTGTGTCGGCGTGTGGTCCGCATTTCCTTTGTTCTTTTCCTTTGGCGGCAAGCCGCACATACTTTGGTTTTAGGTTTGTTAGTAGCCCCTGGCCTTGTTGTTTAGTCAGAGGGCCCCTTGTTATCACCCTGTCTCGGTTCACTCTTTGTCTCTCATTAAGACCTGAGGGGGCATCGAAGTTGGGCAGACGTAATCCGCCCTTCAAACGCGGCTGCCATGGGCTCAAGCAACCATAGTCTCGCAAGAGTGTACTGACGGCACGGGTGAGACAACGGAGATAGGGCGCCAGGGGCTATTCCCTTTCCATTCCCCTTTCCCAGCATTACGTCCTGGTGCTCTGGACTCGCTTCATAACATCTCCCTTGTTCTGAGCACCAGGAACCTAACAGTTGCTCTGGTGGCTTAAGGACCGACAATTGTGCAGGGGCCGTCCCTTCTGGATATCCGACTGGGTCCTGTTGACAGATGCCAGTCTAAGAGGTTGGGGCGCGGTGTTGGAGCAACACTCCCTTCAGGGTCGGTGGACCAAGGAGGAATCCCTCCTCCCGATCAATGTTCTAGAATTGCGGGCGGTCTTCAATGCGTTGAACCTGGCCCAGCATTTAATTCAGAACCGTCCTGTTCAAGTACAGTCGGACAACGCCACCACAGTGGCTTGAATAAATCATCAAGGTGACACTCGAAGCCATTTGGCAATGAAGGAAGTCTCATGGATTCTACATTGGGCGGAACGCCATATCCGTAATATTCATTCCGGGAGTCCTGATTTGGGAAGCAAAATTTCTTTTTCATCCACTAGGGGTCACTGGAGTACTCTAGGGATATGGACGGTTCCACAGGAACTAGGCACTGAATAGTTAAACTTTGACTATACCTCCCCTCCATATCCCAGAGTACCTCAGTGTTTTTTCGGTGCTCACCGAGACTAGGCTTGTGGAACTTGATCCACAATTACTGAATTTTTTTGATTATTTTTTTTTTTGGAATCCCTTTCCCCCTTCCAAGAAGGCGAGGGTCTGGGATAGTGAAAGCTGCTGAAGCAGCTGTGGGTGTCGGACCTCTCTAAGAGCTCCCTCACTACCACGTACAGGACTCCTGCAGTAAAAGGCTGACAGTGCTTACAGAGAAGCCCCGTCATTGCCCTCACCACAGGGTCCAGGTATGTTGAATGGGGCGGTCAGCTCACGCTCCGCCCCGCTGTGTGGGATACTGTGTGTGGCCGCCGGCCGCTGTCTTCAGCCGCCCGCCGCCGCTTCCAGCACCACTGTTTATGCGGTGTCCCCCGCCGCTCTGAGCCGCACCGGCCACGTTGATTTATGCATAGGCCGCTCCAAGGCTCTATGCAGCGCGCTCCCCGGCCCTCGATGCGGCTTTCGGCTCTCTCTCCACCATAGCCCGGCTCCGTGTATAGAGACGGTACACAGAGCACGGGGAGGGGGGGGGGGCACACAAATGAGTTTTAAAAGGCAGGCTCCATAGCCTAGTGAGTAACTTTGCTGCCACAGTGATGTTCCCTGCACACAAATATCAGGGTCACTGGATAAAATCTCATGTTCCACTCTTGTTGATAAAAGAAGTATGTTTCTAGAATACAGCAGCGCTGCATATGTGTTACGATAGGCTATTAAGTCTTTGTTAAACAGGATACATGTTATATGTGCAGGTTTGAATGCAACATAGTATGTTTATTAAATCTGCTTACATAATTATAAGTCTGCACTTTTAACCATGCTTCCTGTTTTTCCTGTTGTATTTCCAGAATTTACTGTATTACATCTCCTCCATTGAAGGCGCAGGGGTGTTAAGGGGAATTTGGGATCAGGTATTACTGGCGTGCACTGCACTTGGCCAGATATATATATTTATAGACACCTTAGTGCTATTTACTGAGTTGCGCAAGTTGTATATTGTATTGTCTGTCTGCATAATGAGTAAGACACCAGCAAAGACTAAAAAGCAGTTTTCCTACTATGTCTGTAACAGTGTATTACATGGATCTACACTCACTTACTATTATTTTTATCATAACTGTTTATAATGATATCCCAAAGACTGCAAATTTGAATCATGGCTGTGGTCAGCCAAATACTGGCTTTGTTCACTGTTGTAAAGTAAGATGTGTTATACAATTGGTCAGCTCGAGTCCTCAATTGGGCCGAAGTGATTTTGTCGGCAGTATTCATTCCGGGAGTGGACAACTGGGAGGCGGATTATCTCAGATGCCGGGATTTTTATCCAGGATGTGCATTAAATCCAGAAGTTTCGCATGCTGGTCCAGAAGTAGGGTTACCCGCAAGTGGACCTGATGGCATCTTGCCACAATTATCAAACACCCCAGTACGTGTCCAGAACGAGAGATCCAAAGGCAGTGGCGGTGGATGCTCTCACAATCAAGTGGCCATACAGTCTCGTGTATCTGTTTCCACTGTTTTCCGCTGCTCCCTCTGTTGCTAAAACGGATCAAAAGAGAGTCCGTCACAGTCCTACTAGTGGCGCCTCATTGGCCTCGGAGAGCTTGGTTTTCGGATCTCCACGGTCTACTCTCGGACGTTCCTTGGCCGCTCCCACTGTGTCCGGACCTATTACAACAGGGTCCGTTCTTTTTCTCCGATTTAGCGCGGCTGCATTTGACGGAGTGGCTGAGACAGCCCTCTTAAAAAGAGATGGCATTCCAGAATAGGTTATACCAACCATGTTACGAGCTAGGAAGCCGGTTACGGCAGCTCATTATTACAGAATTTGGCGTGCCTATATAGGTTGGTGTGAAGTTCGGAAGTTTCCGACATCATCTTTCAAGTTATCCCGTTTTTTGTTATGTCTACAGATGGGGGTTAGATGGAGGTCGGTGTTTATCCACACTAAAGGTGCAGATATCTGCGCTGTCAATTTATTTTCAAAGAAGATTGGCTCTATTGCCGTCGGTACACACCTTTATGCAGGGTGTCCTCAAAGTACAGCCTCCATTTCACTCCACTTACTGTGCCATGGGACTTGAATCTGGGTTTAGATTTCTTATAGTCATGTTTCTCACTTGGTAAACCATTTCTCTCCTAGCCTTAGCTTCGGCAGGGCGGGTTTTCAGTTTTGGGTGCCTTGTCATGCAAGCCACCGTATTTAGCGTTTCATAATGACAGAACGGAATTTTAGATGAATCCTGCTTTCCTGCCAAAAGTAGGGTCCTCTT